>NC_045597.1:58116818-58419848 GCF_009762305.2 Zalophus californianus
TTAATGAGATGATAATTGTACAGCACCTGTGGGAGCTCTTTTACCTTATCAGCATAATTTAAGGTGCACCAGTTTTATTGCGGTGCAAGGGGAGGAAATGTGTCCGGGACTTGTTTTAAATTAGGCCAGGAAAACTCATACACCCTGGCAAAGAAGCCCTTGTTCAAGAGTGATTTTCCTTTTTTGTTGTTCTTGATTTTTGTTGTTGTCCTTTAGTTATGAGGTAATCCAAGCATACACCATTTGATACGTTTTTAAAGTCTTATATACTGGTAATGCCTTTTCATTTTGTAATTTGGCATTACGTTTCTGAGATCTTAAAATCAACTATGTTAGTTGATTTCATTTTAATTATTATTATATTATTATATGAACCTATAATACTTTATTCTCCACTTGATGGACATGTAAGTTATTTCTAATTTTTTTCATTATTGGACCTTTTTCTTTATGTACATGTATAAAACTTTATCTAGGGCTACATTCCTAGAATGGAATTGCTGGGTCGTGTGTGTGTGTGTGTGTGTGTGTGTGTGTGTGTGTGTGTGTGTGTGGAATTAGATACTGCCAAATTGTGTGTGTGTGTGTGTGTGTGTGTGTGTGTGTGTGTGTGGAATTAGATACTGCCAAATTGTTCTCCAAGCAGTTGTACAAACTCCTGCCACTGTATGAAAGTTCTCAATTCCCATTGCTCCACACTTTCCCTAGAACTTGGTATCATTAGACTTTTCTTTTTTTTTTTTTTTTTAAGATTTATTTATTTGAGAGAACGAGAATGAGAGAGAGAGAGTACATGAGAGGGGGGAGGGTCAGAGGGAGAAGCAGGCTCCCTGCTGAGCAGGGAGCCCGATGTGGGACTCGATCCTGGGACTCCGGGATCATGACCTGAGCCGAAGGCAGTCGCTTAACCAACTGAGCCACCCAGGCGCCCCTCAGACTTTTCTTGTTGCCTGTTATAGTAGGAACTCGGTTGATTTTTTTTTTTTTTTCCTCCCCTCACTTCCTATATCAAAATATAATTTACATACAATAAAATTCACCCATTCTATGTGTATGACTTGATTGAATTTATGGTAATTGTATAAAGTTGTATATCCCCCACCATCAAAAGATGAAACATTTCCATTAGCTTAAAAAACTTCCTTATATGTCTTCAATCTCCCCCTCATCAATTCTTGGCCATGGCAACCACTGAGCTTTTTTGTCAGTATATTTGCCTTTTCTGGAATTTCATAAAAATGGAGTCATGTAATAAGTAATCTTTTATGTTGGATTTGTTTCACTTAGCATATTTTTGATTCAATATGAATATACCACAATTTATCCATTCATCATTTAGTGGATATTTGTGTTGTTCCTAGTTTGGGGCTATTATGAATAATGATGGCATGACTAATATATAAACCTTTGACTCAGTTGATTTTTAATTACTGATCTTCAGCAATCTTGCTGACCTTTAATTAGTTTGAATAATTTTTCTTTCTCAGATTTTCTAGACAATGATACCATTTACACATAATGATAGTTTTGTATTCTCCTTTGTAATCTTTATATCTGTTCTTGTCCTTGTCAATTGTGAGCTAGGTAGGATCTCTAATAAAATGTTGGATGAAAGCAGTCCGTTTTAGTGGGCAACCTCGTAATTCCTGACTTGAAAGGTTAATGGTGTAAGTCTGAAGTTCCCCCATTACGTGTGAGTCTGCTATAGGTTTTTGATCATTATTAGCCTTATTCATGTTAAAGAGTCCCACTTCTTTTACCAGTTTGCAAAGAGATTTTATTATGAATGGGAGTTGGGAGTTTGTTAAATGCATTTTTGACATATTTTGAGATGGTCATGGGGCTTTTCTTCTTAAATCTTAAATATGTGGCCTTTTCTTTAAGCTTACTCTTTCCAGTGTTAATCATTTCATTTAAAATACACTTTTAATAAATCACTTAGATTAAAAACTTCGTCTTCCATATATTTTAATGCTTTCTCCATGAGTCAGATTGTAATACGGTATGTCATTTATCTGTCATGAATAATGTTAATTTTGACTGTAAATTACTTAAGACATGAGCCATGCCTTAATCACATTTGGATTTCCCACCGGATCTTGCACAGTATCCCTAACAAATGTTGAACTGGGCTACTTAGGGCTGCTGTTCTTGGCTGAATAGCCGCTCTCTGTTGTGTGTTGTGAATTCTTACGTTGCCCCCACCCCTCGTTATCGTGCTGGCTTTGATGTAACTTTTATGGGTCATTAAAAAAAATAAGTAACCAAGCTTTAAAAATCTAAATTTCATTCATTCATCAAATATTTGTTGAGTGCCAACCAAGGTCTAAGCTTGGCTTGGAGCTACCAGTAATGCAAAATAAATAGGAATGGATTGTCCCAAGAACCTTATAGCCTAGTAGGGAGAGAGAAGATGTGTATGTGAATTATTCTAATGCAAGGTAGGAAATGATCATTAGAAATTAAGAGAAAAAAAAGAGATTAGGTAGATTTTGGAGACCCGATAGCTCTTTTAGGAAGTAGGAAGTACATGACTGTGGTGCGTGGACTTGGGTCTATAATGTGGTCATTTGAAGACTTAGTTTCTGATTCTTAAGCCATGACTGATTCTTAAGCCATGGTTCATATTGTTGAAGTGCCAAACAAATGACCTGTAGATAAGTGAAGCATTTTATAAATTAAATTCTTAGAGAAATTTAATTTTTTAAATTGTCATTGTCCAGAAGTGTGATTTTTGAATAAACATGAGAATTCAAACTCCATAGCTTGGTATATAAAGGCCTTTGTGATCTGCCCCAGTTAACTCTCCATTTTTATTGTATCCTTCCCACATATTGGGCACGCCAGCCATAACAGCACATGTGGCCCTTGGAGATGTCATGCATTCTGGTTCCATGATTTTATTCATTCTTTGCCTTCAACATAAAGCCCTTTAACTCTGTCTTCTGTGTGGGTAATGAGCATTTGTCCTTCAACATTCCACGCTAGTATTTTCTCCTCTGGGAGACCTACTTCAAACACTATCCCTTTTTCTGTGCTCTACATTCTTCTGTTAAGAGTCCATATCATGTTTATGTTCTCTTTGTTTATTTATTTTCCAGGCTGATCTGAATGATCTCTTTCTTGGTAGGGGCTATATACCAGTGCCTAGCACAGCTCTTGGCACATAGTAGACATTTTATAATTTGTTCTTGAAATTTGCTGACCAGTTAAAAATAATATATTAAAAGGCCTGGAAACTTGTCATCAGTTATGACAGTTGGGGCTGCATATTTTTTTTATAAGTGTGTGCCCATGGTCTTTGGGTATTCATTTATGTGCTACTAGAGAAGGGAGTCTGCCAAACAGGGTGGGTGTTGTACTCACATTTGACTGTCTAAGCAGCTGATACCAAATGTTTGGAAATGACTGTTTCCATCTGTCATCTCCATCCCCCCCACCCTGCCTCCACCCTAAAATTAATTATGCTAGGAACTCTTTCTTATCTCCTTAGGTGTTTATATCAGACAAGGGCTCAAGCAAAATACTAGACTTTATCATCCAAGTTTCATATTACTTATGACTCCATGGAATTCTTATAACTTTCTGTTTACAGATGGAATATCTTAGATGACTTGATAAATTACTCTAGGCTTATTCTTTTTACATACTGCTTTGTAGTACACTTGTCTTAAGTACATGTACAGTACATTGGCAAGATCATCCACTACAGCAAAGTGTAAATGCCCTCACAGTGTCTGATCCAATCCTTAAGTTAAAAGGCATTTGTTCTTTTTTTTTTTTTTTAAAGATTTTATTTATTTACTTGAGAGAGAGCACATGAGAGGGGGGAGGGTCAGAGGGAGAAACAGACTCCCTGCTGAGCTGGGAGCCTGATGTGGGACTCGATTCCGGGACTCCAGGATCATGACCTGAGCCGAAGGCAGTTGCTTAACCAACTGAGCCACCGAGGCGCCCAAAAGGCATTTGTTCTACAGTGTTAAATTCTATGTTTAAAACCTGAGTTAACCTAGTCGCACACTGTCTAGCTCTAAAGTGTTCTTGGCTGTTTGGGACATCTGGGATTGGGCTTTTTCTCAGTAGTATCAAGTTGAAATTCCTCATCTTAGCATTGAAAACGTAACCTTAGCTTTCATTCTTTAACTGTATTCTTGCTTCAACCGTATCCAGCATTGTTGATACAAGTTTTCTTCCTTTTTAAGTATATCCTATTTATCTGTAGAGGTGTGGATCAAATCTACTTTCTCCCTTAATACTACACTTGATCTTAGACAAAAGGCCGAGAAGCGATTCTCCCTTAATACATCCTATATTGAGTTTTCCAAGCAAAGATCAGAGTCCTATACGCGAGAGGCTGTACATATATACTACTAACGAGAACATCTTTTATTACGTTGTTTTCAAGTCAATTGGAGCCTTTTTCTGTCTGTACAATATATCTTGAGCCATGAGTTAGGTAACAGGAGCAGCTAATCTCATTTGTCAGCTCTTTGACATGAAACTGGGTACAAATCAGAAATGAGCTATAAATCTGAAGTGACAGAGTAGTGTGAGTTAGAAGGGCAATGGGAGTATTTTTAAAGGACTGAATATTGTGACCCCATTTGACATTCTAAGGCTAAATTACTTCTTGAGAGTGGATCAAAATTCTAACTAACTGTATGTCTCTTGACTTTACAAGGTTTTTTTTCCTGTTTAATCTTTCCTCATTTTTCTGTTGCTTCTGTCTTAAAAATGAAGACCTTTGTCAAACTGGGATGTGTTTTTAGGGTAGGGCAGTAAAATTAAAGGATTATTTCAAGACTCCAATTGTTTAAAGAATTTGTTTCATATTATTTGTTCTGTCCCTTATTTTCCTGTTTCTTTTTCTTGTGTATTGGTAGGAGTGGTTTGATACCTGTTCTGAAATAATGAACTACCTGTAGCAGGCTAATAACAATTTTATGATACAATGTAATATACACTGAGGTTGTAGTATATAAGGCCCAGCACCATAATATTGCCTGACAAAGTTGTGTTGTAGCCTTTTCTGAATTTTTAAATGTTAGAAGATATCTTAATTGCCAAAGTTGTGCACAGAAAATAGAAATTATGTAGTATGTTACTATTTTGGGGGTATGAGTAGCAAAGGTGTTGAGTTAGAAGAAGGCAAAACTTGCCCAAGAGACTGATGGCTCAGCTCAAGAGACATTGTGGTGAATCCCGGCACCACCACCTAATAATTCCTGGGTTAATTTTGATTAGAGACCTGAGTCCATTGGTCTTTATTATCTTTGTTTATACAGTGATAATCCTTTTTAGGCTTCTTTGAATCCTGACCTTTCTGTGGTTCTGACGGGAGATACAGTATTGACCGTTGTTGGTCTTTTTTCATATTTTAGGACCCAGATGAAGTGGTACCAGTTGGCCAAAGAAGAGCCTGGTGTTGGTGCATGTGCTTTGGACTAGCATTTATGCTTGCAGGTGTCATTCTAGGAGGAGCATACCTGTACAAATATTTTGCACTTCAAGTAAGTAGAAAAATGCTAAGGACTTTTTTGGCCTTTCCTTTCATGCATATTAGAAAATTGGCCCAAATTTGTTCTAAGCCTGCATTTTTTGCCTATGGCCTTTGGCCAGGGTGGTGGTCCTATTTTAAAGTTGTGTTTAAAAATCTGAACGTAAGTTTGCTGAGCCTATTGGATAGTCACTAAAAGCAGAATAATGTTGTTTTGAAATGTTGCTGACTGAAGAGGTTGGATTATTGGATGATTTTTCAAAATTGACTAACCTTCATTTTCCTACTCTAGTAGCTAAGTTACATTATTATTAATTGCCAATTGAGTAAATAACATCAGACAACATCAAATGTCATATTGATGGACTCTTAACTTGATAGCCAATTTGGACTCGTCTATAATTTGCCTTTACTCCTGGACACCCGAGTTCACTGGCACCATGTCTCTCTGCCTCTTTCCCCAGCCATTGGTTTTTCTTTAAGGATTGTGTAACTTCAGCAGTGATGTTGAAGTAATTTGGGATGAACATCATTACATAACTTAAAAGTGTTTAATAGTAATCCGTAATCCCAGTGGGCTAAGACAGATTTGTCTTCTGGTGAAAATCATGATTTATGATCTCTGTTTTGTGATATACTTCTCTTGACAATAATTTAGTAGGTTTATTTATTTTTTTAACATTTTAGAATTTGTTGACATAGATTTTATTAAAATAATGAAACATTCTGTCAGAGGAAATATACATTTCATGCTCATTTGCATGTTGATAGACATTACTGAAATACTAGTCATCTTTTTTTTTTTTTAAATAAATACTTATTTGAGAGAGAGAGAGAATGAGCAGGGGAAGGGGCAGAGGGAGAGGCTGACTCCCTGCAGAGCAGGGACCCTGAGATAATGACCCGAGCCTAAGGCAGATGCCCAACTGACTGGGCCACCCAGGCGCCCCATTAGTCATCGTTTTTAATGCAGTTTTTTACAAGAAATGATAGTTGATACAGAAAAAAAAACATTTTGTAATTCCACCATCCAGAAATAACATCTTTGCCTTCATGTTTTGTTATATACTCCTAGCCTTTATGTATGCTTTTAAAAAACAATCTTTATAATGATTGCTGTAATCTGATATTTTCCACTTGATTGTAATATATTTTAAGGAAAAAAATCACAACTATACTTGTATTCCTGTAAAAATTACAGAAAAACCATCCCTTTTTTGGCTAACAAGAGAAAAATCATCTAATCAGTGAATCACATCAAAAAGTCTTAAAAGTATCTTCTTTCAGAAAAAAACATTATTCATTTCTGAATATATTCTTTCATAAAAATAATGCCTACAGGTGGAAATAGGCCTATGTATTTCTTCAGATTTACTTGTCACCAGATGAATAATTGCTTTAAATTCTATTTTTGTCGACTGTAAAAAGTAATGGAAAAAATTAGCTGCTTTTCTCCTTCTGAAACCATTTTTTCACAATACTTCAAAACTCCATCTTAAGGGATATGTTAACTCTGTAATTAAACTGTCTGACGTGTCATCTAAAAGTAAGAGTTTGCAAGCAAAATGCTATTTAGATAGCAGTAGCAGCTTAAGTAATGCTTATATTTAAGAACCTGTCTCCCACTGAATTGCTGAAATAGTGTTTAAACTCTCTATAGCCCGATGATGTGTACTACTGTGGAATAAAGTATATCAAAGATGATGTCATCTTAAACGAGCCTTCTGCAGATGCCCCGGCTGCTCGCTACCAGACAATTGAGGAAAATATTAAGATCTTTGAGGAAGAAGAGGTTGAATTCATCAGTGTACCTGTCCCAGAATTTGCAGATAGTGATCCTGCCAACATTGTTCATGACTTTAACAAGGTGAGCCAGGTGCCTGGAACTGTAAAAAGAAAAAAAAATGAAAGTTCTTTAATTAATGCTTTTTACATTTTTAATTTCAGTATTTGCTTATTTCTTCTGCCTCACAAGATAAACTATCCAACATTTGAAGTTGGGCTCACCTTCTGGCTTCTGTTCCTTTGCTAGTAAATCGCTGTTTCTTACATGCCCTGTGTTCTTAGATAAGAGGTGATTCATGGTCCCACTTCTGTGTGGCCTTTTCAGAAATAAGTAATTTTAGTTCTGCATCATTTCGTTAATCAGTTTTCATTCTACATTTCCTTCTAGGATTGGATATTGTTATGCAAGGCAGGAAAGATGAAGTGAGAAAATAGTGACTATCCCAAATCCTCCACCTACTTCCAAAATTTTACCATAATAATTTCTTTTTCTCCTATTTGACACTTGACCCCTGCATATTTGAACTGTTGTCTCTTCTACGTAACTCCTATATCACTATCACATCTAAGAAAATGAACATGATAATATAGTACTATTTAATATCTAGTTGATATTTAAATTGCCCCAATAATTTTTGTCCCAAGAATGTTTTGTTTTCTTAAACCAGGATTCTGAAATTCAGAAGTTTACATATTATCTGTGGATTTTGCACCTGTATGTAAGTTGGCCAGTTGGAACATTTGGGCATATCACTGAAGTTAGCTTTGCAAATATTTCATGCCTGATAAATACATCTGATAAATGTTTATAAAGTAGTTAAAAAATTATGTACTTCAAGATAATAAGCCTATCCAAAGCAAATAGTAGGTAATAACTAACACTGAGCTCTTAGAAATCTAAGTGTTTACATGGTTTGATTTAACTCATTTTAATCCTCAGAGCCATCCTATGAGACAGTCTTTCTCTAACCATAGTCTCCCATCTGAACCACAAGAATACAGAAAATCATTTAATTGACTGTTATTTCAGTTTTTCGAAGGATGGTAGTAACTAGTACCATTCTAGGTGCATAGGAGAGAAATTAAATCTTTACATGTAACATGGATATGTTGGAGGGTGTTAGGGCTTAAAAGTAAGAGAACTATTTCAATCAGATGATAGGCTATTTGCAGTTAATTTTAATAGTTTATTGATAACCATTTATAGAAGCAAACCCCTGATACGAATTTTGTTTACTAGTAGCAGTAATTTTTCTTCTTATTACTACCTTCTGTTCCTATCCCACCAAATACTTCATTTGTTGAAATGCAGGTGATTTACATATTCTAAAGGCAACCCATTTTAATACAAATTATTCTTAAAACTCCAGGTACTGCCTGTGTTACAAATACTAATCTAATGAAAATGTATCTTTCTCTTTCCAGAAACTCACAGCCTATTTAGATCTTAATCTGGATAAGTGCTATGTGATTCCACTGAACACTTCCATTGTTATGCCACCAAGAAACCTGCTGGAGTTACTTATTAACATAAAGGTATAAGATGTTCAAATATTTTAAAGATTTTATTTATTTGACAGAGCGCACAAGCAAGGGAAGTGGCAGGCAAAGGGAGGGGGAGAGGAGGAAGCAGGCTTCCCACTGAGCAGAGATCCCAGGACCCTGGGGTCATGACCTGAGCTGAAGGCAGAGGCTTAGCTGACTGAGCCACCCAGGCACCCCTGTTCAAATATTTCTTACTAATAATGCTGTTAAAGCATCTTAGAATTCCCAGTTGAGATATTAGCCCTATAAGTGCCCACCTTACTGGAAATAAAGCCAAGAGTTTTATAAAGAGGAATTAAGACTCGCAGTTTTGGGTTTTTTCCTTTTATTATTTTATTTGAAATAAAATATACAGTCTGTTAAATTAGTATCTAAGTTTTCCTAACGGGCCTGATAATAAAGAGTAGGCTTTCAAGAAATAAGATCTATGTTGCAAACTATTGAACTCATGGATAGTATATAAACAGATGGGCATGACTGTACTGCAATAAAATTTTATTAATGAAAACAGATGTTGGGCAGTAGTTTGCCAACCTCTGTTCCCTGCCTTTCCTCATCTGTTCAGTGTATGCTTTGAGGTATTCATATAATATATCTTCTAAATGTAGGCTGGAACCTATTTGCCGCAGTCCTATCTCATTCATGAACACATGGTTATCACTGATCGCATTGAAAACGTCGATCACCTGGGTTTCTTTATTTACCGACTGTGCCATGACAAGGAAACTTACAAACTGCAACGCAGAGAAACCATCAGAGGTAATACTTTTTACCATTAGAATCCTGGCAGAAAACTTTGTTGTTTCACTTAATTTATTGAACTAGATTGAGATGTAAGCTGGTATTGTTCTCAATATGCTTGCCATGAGTAAGAAGGTAAAACCATATGTATCACTATGCAGTATTTCTAGATTTCCAGAGAATCCTCTAAATTTCTAAATCCGCACTTTTCAGATAGAATTAGGTGAATGTGAAGTGTCAGTGCCCTGAGATGCTGTTACCTTACTTTGCATGTAGTCACCCAGTCCAACCTTCCATCCCACCACTTTGGTTCAGTCACACTGTGCAGGAGTTCTTCTTGTACAAACAGTCTCTAGAGAAGCTCTGCAGGTGTGTGGCTCAGGGGCCTGAGTTCTAAACAGAGAGTTTGCCTTTTGGATCACATTGAAGACAGTCACAGTCAGGATAATTAGCAGGGGATTTGGCTGAAGAATTGAGAGCATTGACGTAAGTACTGTAGCTTTGCCAAATCATTTAACTTTTTTTTTTTTACCTGAAAAACAAGAATGACAGTATCTCCCCATTTCCTTTCATTTGCTTTATAGTTGATCTTTTTTTTTTTAAAGCCAGACTTATACATATAATGAAATTTACCCTCTTCAGTGTGCAGTTCTGAGTTTCAACAAATTACCATCACAGTCAAGATAGAGAATATTTCCAGTACCTTCAAGGTCATAAATTTATATGTGGCATTATTATTGGTTACTAAGATCTGTTAAGATACTTAGGTTAGACAAGAGAGGAAAATTATCTTCTCCAGTGTTAAAAAATCAAACTATAGAAGTTCATGGAATATAGAGTAAAATATTTTTATATGTATTAATAATAACTGATGATAAGTATGAATTATTAAAGAACCAGAAATTTAAAAATTTTTTCCTCATTCCAAACAGGTATTCAGAAACGTGAAGTCAGCAATTGTGTTACAATTCGGCATTTTGAAAACAAATTTGCTGTGGAAACTGTAATTTGTCCTTGAACAGTCAAGAAAAACATTACGGGATAAAAATTTAATATCGCAGCATAACCCCACCCTTTGTATTTTGTGCAGTGATTATTTTTTAAGATCTTCTTTCATGTAAGTAGCAAACAGGGCTTCACTCTCTTTTCATCTCATTAATTCAATTAAAACCATTACCTTTTAAAACTCTTTTCTTCTTTCCAAGTGTGGTGTCTTTTATCTTGAATTAGTAGTTGTGTGAAGTCATAGATAATGATACACTTCACCATAGATCTTATGTGTTAGGAAGAATTTAAATTTCTTTAAATCATTTATTCAGATTTTTATGTTTGAATTATGCATTTTCCAGAGGAGGGGTTATCTAAAGAATAATCATATATATGCATACGTAAAAATGGACCACAGTGACTTACTAGTAGTTGTTAGTTGCCCTGCTACTTAGTTAGAGCGTTTGAACACACATTTTAATTTTCCTCGAATTAAAATGTGCAGTATTTTCAGTGTCATATTTAACTATTTAGAGTATGATTTCCACCTTGATGTTTTAATGTCCTAGACATCTGCTGTAATAATATTTTAGAAAGAAAATGTTTGGAATTTAAGAAATAACTTGTGTTACTAATTTGTATAACCCATATCTGTGCAATGGAATATAAATATCACAAAGTTGTTTGACTAAAGGACTGTGTGTTGTTTTTCCCATATAACAAAACCAAAGAGTTATTTGGTTCTTTATATCTTAAGATAATCCATGTAAAAGAAGTGTTTCTTAAAAATTCAGTTCACTATAAGCAGTGGGTAAAATTGTAGATTTTTCTAAAAATAAAAACAGACTTTTACAGTAAGTTATATTCTTCGTGGATACTATTGAAGTAACATCTAAGACTCAACCTAGACAGATGCTGTGTAATACATTTAAACTAATGTTTTTGTAGTTAATGGAAGGGCTATCATTAACCCTAAAGTTTCTTCCAAGGAGCATAATATATTGCTTTTCTGTGAATGTCTCTCTCACAAATGGGTCATTTCAAGTTACAGTGGTGATTCTTAGATTTCCAAGGTTACTTCCTATCTGAAATAATTTAGAATCCACCACCATTTAGAATATCTTAAGATAATTTTGGGGTGCCTGGGTGGCTCAGTTGGTTGAGCCCCCTGACTCCTTGGTTTTGGCTCAGGTTGTGATATTGGGGTCATGGGATTGGGCCCCATGTCGGGCTCAATGCAGAGCCTCAATGCGAAGTCTGCTTCTCTCCCTCCCTCCCTCTCTCTCCGCCTCTGCCCCTCTCCCTATTCGCGCACTCTCAATAAAATAAATCTTAAAAATATATATATATGTGTGTGTTTATATAAGTAATTTCACTAAATTCCTAAGACAAATTTCAATTCTGAATTTAGGAAGTTAAGAATTTTTAGTTTCACAAACCCATACACAACTTGGTCTAGGAACCAGTTCTAGTCTAAAAAGGCATTTAATTCCTGGCTCCTGGTTTTATATCAGTAATATTTTAAGAGCTTTAGGCTAGTCAGATATTCAGAGGTTGAGAATTTATCTTAGAAGAAAATATATCCTGATAAAATGAGAATTGTTTTTCCCTACCTTCCAGGTTCTAAAATTTCATGTTTTTTGGGGGGGGCTATGAAGATTTAAGAAAACATTATTTCAGCAAATACTTGCTAGCATCCTTTACATGCCCAGCACATAGTGTTAAGCGTTGTCTGTGAAGAAGAAAGACAGCTGTTGCCTTAGAGGAGACTCACAATCTGGGGAAAGGAACTGGTGAATAGATACCTAATTATAATACAGTTGTGATCGGTACTGTGATGGGGAAGAACAGGTCTAGGAACTTTGGGAGCATTCAGGAGGGACAATGAGATATTTGGGATATGAGGCGCATGGAGCCAGCTTATGGAGGACCTTGTATGCCATCTCGAGGACTTCAGTAGATCATGAGCTGCTGTTGAAGGTTTATATTTTGGGAGGACCATTTTAGTTTCTGTTTTCGCACAGATAATAGTAATGCTCTATTAGTTAGGATAGGTGAATTGCTTGTAACAACCCCCAACATCCCCGTGGCTTCAGAGAGTAGTAGGAGTTTATCTGCTTCTATCATACTCCATTGTGGCAGGAAGGCTCCAGGCTTCCAGGGATCCAGATTTCTCTATCTTGTAACAGTGTCAGCTTTGACTCCTCAAATCTGTGGAAGGAGAGGAGCTAGAGGGGTAGATCCTGCAGCGTTTTATGGCTGGACCTGACAAATAGGCATACATCATTTCTCTCCTGATCCACTGACCGGGGCCCAGCCATATGACCCCAGGCCAATGGTAAGGAAGATGGGGAAATGTAGTTATCCTGTGTGTAAATAAAGAGAACCATAATGTTTTACTGCACATACAGCATTGTCTTTACCACCGAGGTCAATTTGAATGAATGAACAAAGGAATGAAAAAAATAGCAAATAAAGATCATCCGCAGTTCCGTAACACAGAAATCATCATAACAAAATTTTGAGTGTGTGTGTTTAAAACTTGTTATCTTACTACAATAGTGACATGTTCTTGGTGGATTTGGAAAACAGATAAAAGCACAAGGAGAACAAAAGTTGTTCCCTACCAAGAACTTACTATTGTTTTGGTTATTTGGGTATGTACACTTGACTTCTTAACATTTCTTTACTGTTTTACAGTCTTTTCCCTCCACTTATACATCATAAACACTTGCCCATATCATTGAAAATTCTACATTTAAAATTTTTTTTTAAAGATTTTATTTATTTATTTGAGAGAGAGAATGAGAGAAAGAGAGAGAGAGAGCATGAGAGGGGGGATGGCCAGAGGGAGAAGCAGACTCCCCGTTGAGCAGGGAGTCCGATGTGGGACTCGATCTCGGGACTCCAGGATCATGACCTGAGCCAAAGGCAGTTGCTTAACCAACTGAGCCACCCAGGCGCCCTGAAAATTCTACATTTAAAAGCTGCATTATACTTATTGTAGATATACCATAATTTTTTTAATGAATTCTCTCTTATTGGACATTTTGGTAATTTTAAGACATTTTTGCCATTAAAAACACTGAGATGTGTTCCTTTTAATAAGCTTTATATACATACCCATGATTATTTCCATCTGTTCTTGCTATTTTTCCTTTTTCATTTGCTTTTCAAAAAATTATTCAATAGATGCAAATAGAAATCAAGTACTATCAGAAGGAACTTTAAAAAAAAAAAGTCTCCCATCTCCTTCCCTATGCCCAGATCAGACTCTCTTAACTGTTAATTCTTTTAACTGTTAATTCTGATACTTATTTCTACTTTTATCCTCATACTTGTTATGCTATTTTTAATATCTCTTTTAAGTTTTTCTTCCCTGTCTATACTTTTTATTTCCTATTCTTGTCTTCTTCTATCTTGTATTAATAAGGACTTCAGTATGATATTGAGAAGTGCTGCGAGGCAACATCTTTGCCCTGTACCTGAGAGTGGGAAAGCTTCTAGTTTCTCACCACCAAGTGTGATGTTCGCTGTAGGTTTTTGTAGACAGTATTTATCAAGTTGAGGAAGTTCCTCTCCTGGTTCACTGAGAGTTTTTATCATGAATGGGTATTGGAGTTAGTCAAATGCTTTTTCTCCATCTGTTGATAAGATCATGTGTTTGTTTTTTTTTTTCAAGTGTGTTGATGATGGTGGATTACATTAATTGATTTTTGAATGCTGAACCAGCCTTGAGTATCTGGGATAAATCTCACTTGATCATGGTGTATAATTCTTTTTATACTTTTTTGGGTTTGATTTGCTAATATTTGTTCACTCTATGTTCAAGGGAGATTTGGCCTATAGTTTTCTTATAACATCTTTGTCTGGTTTGGGTATTTGGTAATGCTGGCCTCATAGAACGAGTTGGGAAGTATTGCCTCTGCATCTGTCCTCTGAAGGAGATTGTAGAGGATTGGTATAATTTCTTCCTTAAATGTTTGATAGAATTCACAGTGAACCTATCTCGGCATGGTGCTTTGTGTTTCAGAAGGTTAATTATTGATTCCATTTCTTTTATAGATGTAGGCCCATTCCGATAATCTCATTCTTCTTGTGTGAGTTTTGGTAGATTGTGTCTTCAAGGAACTGGTCCATTTTTTCTGCCCAAATTCGTGGGCACAGACCTACTTGTTCATAGTTATCCTTTATTATCCTTTTAATTTCCATGGGATCTATAGTGATACCTCTTCTTTTATTTCTGATAATAGTAATTTGTATCTCTCTTGTTTTTTCTTAGTTAGCCTGGTTAGGCACTTATTGATTTACTTGATCTTTTCATAGAACCAGCTTTTGGTTTTGTTGACTTTTCTCTATTGATTTCCATTCCTAAATGGCATGAAAGCAAGGTAGTCCTAGCTCTTTCCTGCTTACGTTTGTAAATAATCTGATGGGATTTCTATATTCTTTTTTTTAAACTTCTATTTGTATTCATATTTTCATTGTACAAAATCACACAGAAGTGTTGATGGTCAAAAATGAATGCCCTCCTCTTTTCTCCCATCCTCCTCTCCAGTCCCATTTTCCAAGGGAAACCATTGTTAATAGTTTAATGTGTAACATAATTTTTAGATGACCTGGTTCTTACCCTAGTGAGTAAGAAGAAGAAAATGCCTTCCTCTGGTCAGATGATGTGGTCTTACGTGTCATGAACTGTGTGAGAAGCCCAGGCCAGAAACTCCGTACTCTGCACAGCCTCCAAGTCATCCACCTCCCAGCGTCTTCTGGTTGGCCTTCTGCAGTCATGGTGTATGTAACCCACTTAACCACATCCACTTCCATGCCCCCTACAATCCGTTCCTTATGCCGCAGCCACCACAGGTTTCAAAACACAAATTTGATGTTTTCTTTATCACATCCCCTGCTTAAAGCACTTCCATGTCTTCCCCTGGCTCTTAGGATAAAGACCAAATTACTTAATCTGCATGATCTAGTCCCAACCCACCTCTCCAGCCTCACTTTCTAGCACTCCTTTTTGCTCTTTGCGTTCTGCCACAATGGCTACACTTGTTTCTTGATAAATGGAATTTTCCCTCCCTTGAAATTTTTTCCCATCCATTTCTCACTGTGCCCTTCAGTTGGCTTCTAGTCATCTTGCAGAACTTTGTTCAGATGTGCTTTCCTCAAGAGAAACCTTTCTTGAAGCATTAGGAAAGGTTCTGTTTTTTATATTTTGTCATTCTTGCTTGTTTGATTAATATATTTCCCCCACTAGACTCCTCAACATATATATAGGATGGCTGGCACATAGTTGGAGCTTTTCATTATCTAAAACACTCCTTCCTGTACCACCCTAGTCTTGCCTACAGTCAGCTTTATTCTGGATAGTACAGCCTTTCCCAACCAGTTGTCTATACGTGTCTTCCAGAATCTTTGCTGGCTTTCTTACTCTTTAAATATAAATCTGATTATGTTTTTTTATAAATGTTCATGAGTGTTCTGCTGCACTTGGGGACAAAATCTCTTTCCAAGCCCAAAATTCTGCCCTGGCTAAACTTTTCTTGACCACTTAACTGTTTCCTAACCTCTTCTCTCTGCTCTGGCTTTCACGTAAACTGATGGCCCTCCCTGAAACTGTCTTCTCTCTGCCTGTCCCCACCCCCGCTCCCACAAACAAAACATTGAGTTAACTCCCACTCATTCTTCAGCTTTCTTATTAAACATTCCCTCAGAGAGGCTTCCATACCTCTCTATTTCTTTTAACTCCCGTGTTACTTTATTATTTGTCTCCTGAAACCTTTCATTAGACTTACTAGCAAAGCTCATGCACGATTGTGTCCTCTATCTGGCACATAATAGGTCTAACATTGAATGAAAGAATAATTTCTTGGTCAGCTGTAGCTAGGAAAACAAAAACAGTTCAATATCAACTTCATTAACGCCAAAATATTTTTTGGCAGAGGATCTTCAGCATTTGAACGGACCATTCAGTTAATAATGAATGAGCTACATGTTGTGGATCAATTCATTCAGCTGATGTGGGTTTTACTTGGAGGCTACTTCATCCTGGCTGGCTCACTGTGCAGACACAAGCTTGTTCTAAATAAAATGTGCTGTGGGAGCCATATTAAGGTTTTTATAGGATGGAAGTGATAACTGATACTATTTATCCTCAAATGTTTCAAACCAAGATTGTCTTTTTCCATGCCATGTCCTTCCATGGAACTCGAGGCCAGATTCTTCCATCTTCAAAAGGATACCAACATTCTTTTAGGCCCAGTGATTACCAATAGGAGGTAGAACTGAGTTTTTAAATGTAGGCCAAAAAGTAAATAAATAAAAATAAAAATAATAATGTAGGCACACTACTTAGTTGTCACAGGACTGGAGATAGGCTGTTTATATTTGTTGGGTGGGGCCACAGATGCTAAGTGACTTAAAAGTAGGGAGTCCTACCCAACAAAGTATTGCCTTGCCTAATTTGTCAATTATACCCCTGCTGGGAAGCTTGGAAGGATACTCAGAAGAGTTTCTTGAATACCAGGGATAAAGGCAGCCATTAAGCCCCTGATTCAGTAAAGCCAGGCGTAGTTTCCCCTTTGGGCATGAATATGGCGGTTTCTTAGAACATTTTTTTTTATAACAAAACATATAATTAGCCAAATACAAGTTCAGTAGCTAAACCCCATGTATCTAATTTTAATCAGCTCCAGGGAATATTGCACTTTAGTCAGCCCCTAATTATCTGATACCCAACTCCTGTCTCAAACCCAGCTGAGGCATGCAGGAAGGTAGGCCTGGGAAATCTGAGAATCCTCTATTCCTTGGGAATGAGTCCAGATTCTATCCCTGCGGGTAGGGCACTCTAGAAAACTGTGAATACCTTCCTTTAACTCCCTGTAGAAATGCCTTCATAGAATCATAACTTAGTATCATCCTCTTGATTTTTATTGAGGACTGATAGAAATAAAAATGAACCAAAAATGGTTCTGCTTTTATAAAAGCCCTAAAGTATTATGTAATATCTAGTGTTTCTTATCCAAATACTCTTAAAGTTAGTGTTAGGAAAAATTTTTTTCTCTTCTGATACACACTAATATTAGATAATAGAGCCAAGCAGTTGTTTCCCTTTTGCCTTGGTGCCTGGGAAACTCTGAACAAAACTCTGCTCAATTAGATTAATTGCTTTTAGCCTAAGTTTTCCTGTATATAACCTTTTCAGTAGCTGGCTTATGTTTTGTTGCATATTTTAGATAGAAAATGCACATGTGTTCAATGAGTTTTAACAATTTTAAATGTCAGTGTTAACAATGATCAGAACATTTTCATCACCCCAGAAGGTTTGCTTGTGTCCCTTTGCACTCAGTGTCCACTCTGTTGCAACTACTTCCTGGTTTCTGTGACCATAGATCAGTTTTTGGCTGTTCTTGAACTTTACTTGAATCATTTTAGTCTGGCTTTTTCCACTCAACATTTTTGACATTCTGTGCTGTTGCTTGAATCAGTAGTTCTTTTTAATTACTGAGTAGTATTTCGCTCTTAAATATACTTCAATTTGTTGATCATTTCTCCTGCAGATGAATATTTTAGTTGTTTCTAATATTTGGCTATTATGAATAAAGTTGTTTCGAACATTCTTGTGCAATTCTTGGTGGACAGCTCATGTTCGAAAATCTTTGTTTAATTTTATTGTGAAAGCATCTTTATTATACACCTTATCTTTATGAGAGGGGGAGTGAGGGTAAATATAATAACATGAAAATATAGCAGGCCCCTATGATTAGATTTATAGTCATTAACTTAAAACACTAAACAATGTACCAATATCAATTTCCCATTGTTTTTTTTTGATTTATTTTTTTTAAAGATTTTATTTATTTACTTATTTGAGAGAGAGAGCGAGAGAGCACAAGCAGGGAGAGCGGCAGAGGGAGAAGGAGAAGCAGGCTTCCTGCTGAGCAGGGAGCCCGATGTGGGGCTCGATCCCAGGACCCTGGGATCATGACCTGAGCCGTAGGCAGACACTTAACGACTGAGCCACCCAGTCACCCCAGTTTCCCATTGTTTTAGAATTGAAGGCCAAGGTAGATATGTAACTTAACCCTTCAAACAAACTGATACAATTTGGATAACTTCTCATTTAGATCCCTTATAAAATACAGGTTGCTATCTTTTCAAATCCCCCTTTTCCTAGTCCGGTAGTCAGACACTGTATTCAAAGCCAAACTTGATTTCTTTCCCTAAACCTAACCCTCCCATGGCTTCCTCATCTCAACTCTTTCTCAGTTGCTCAGCCTGAAAATGTGGTCTCATCCTTGATTCCTCTCTTTTTCATAAACATCACATGGAATCCATCAGCGAATCTGGTGCACTCTGCCTTCAAAATGCAGATTATTAGGGATGCACTTCTCACTCTTCCTAATGCTAACATGCTAGTCAAAGCCACTATCATCTCTTCGGATTGGTGCCATAGCCACCATCTTTGGCCCCTAAAGCCTATTCTAAATAGCTGGTGTAGGATCCTTTCTCACTCTCAGTCACATCAGCTCACCCTGCTCAAAATCCAGCATTCACATTCAGAATAAAAACCAAAGTTTCTTGAGCGATGGTCTACAAGGCCATAAGTGGCCTCCCAGAACCTCTCCTCACATCTCTCTGACCGCTCTCCCCCATTCCTGCCCCTCGCCAGTCACACAGCAGTCTCACTTTCCTTTGCACTGACCAAGAGCAGTCCTGCCTTAGACATTGTACTTGTTTCTGAGTCAGGAATTCCACTCCCCTCTAGCCTATATCCCAAGGCACACCGCGTTACTCTATTCTTGTCTGGACTCAACTGTTGCTTCATTCAGTAGGTCTTCCCTGATCACCTTTGTAATGTGAGTCCCACCTCCAGCCCCAAAGCCAACTGTTTGTGTTTGTATTATATTCTTACTTAGCCCCACCCAGGCCAGACCTTGAAGACTGCTTCAAGTTTGAGGATGGGCAGAAATGCCAATGAGAACTTGGTTCAAGTTTCCCGAAACAGCTACTATCCAATGCAAAGAAGAACAAAGTGATTGAGGATACTTTCTCAAAGCCTCCCTTGTTTTCTCATGGAGGCTCCTCTGGGATTTGATGGTCTCCACAGCCCCCACATGGAGTGAGATGTTCACCAGGGTAGAGAAGCCTAGAACTGTGGGCTCTGCCTCGTCCCTTCACTTCCTTGCAGCTGTTCAACAACCAGAAACAACCTGTACTATCTTATTCTGCTGCACAGTGAGCCTGATCAACAAGGCCTCATAGCTGGGTGGAAGTCCTTGTGGCTTTGACAATCTCCCATTATCTATACCTGCACTCCAGTAGGGTCTAAGGGTTTTGCAGTCTGCTCCCTTATAGGCCCTCTTGGCCATAACCTACCACAATGCCTTATTTTCTCCATGGTGCATATCATCATCTGACCTATTACATACTTATTTTTCGTGCTTGTTCATTGTCTGTCTCTCCAAGTAAAATGTAAGTTCCCTGAGAACACAGACTTTTTGTTAATAGAATAGCACCTGACACAGAATAAATACTTAGTAAATATTTACTGAATTAATTTTGTTCAATGTATTTAACATGGTTTTATGTAGCATCCTTCTAAAAAATTGGCATCATTCTATAGATTTAAGTGGCTACTAATGTCAAACCAAACCAAACTTCCCTTTTTGCTTTTCTCTTTATTTTTAGTTCCAGAATCTTATTTAGAGGTTGGAATGGCCACGGGAATGCAAGTTGCATACACCTCAGGTTTGGTACAAGTTTTCTTGCCATGTTAAAGGGAGCTGGGAATTGTGTCTTTAGTAGCTGGAGTAGAAAAAAAAAATTATTCTTTGTATTAATAGCTGAAGTTCAAATTCCCTCTAATACAGGGATCTCTTGAATGTGGTAATGCTGAATCACACCAGAGAATAAAAGATGGCAAAGACTGGATTGAAATCAGATTGATTCACAAGTAAAGACCCTTGGAAATAACATTTTGAGAAAGGGCCTGCATCTTTGAAAATCTGCATTTTGGGGTCTGGGTGGTGTGAATGGTACAGAGACTTGAAATAGAAATTGTAGATTCTTACCAATTCATTCCAGTAAATAAGTTTATCAAGTGTTTAGAATATCAGATACCTCAAATATGTAATCCTAATTGTGATCTATTTTTTCAAAAAGTCAACATTGTTTCCATAGTAAAATACTTTCTATTAGATGACCCAGAAAATCCAACTCCCTGGTGATCAATAAGTAATATTCATTGAGCGCCCATATGTGCAGATTACAGGACTAAGCTCTACCCTAAAAGAGTTTGCAGTTTCTGTCTGCCCAAGGGTAGTGGTTGAAAGGAGAATAATAAATAAGCTTGACTCCCTATAAGTCTCATTGCTTCCAGTTGAATGTTGACTGACTAAACTTTTATAGATCATCTCTTTTCATAATATGGAAATAACTAAAATTTGTTTTGCAAATTTTGAGGGAATATTTGATACTGACATAATATTGAACCGAATATCTGTATGTCAGCTTGGTTTGTAGTGGAAGGTGGGCCTTGTGCCTGGGAGGGTTGTGAATCTTGTATCATCCTCCCCAAATATTCAAAACCATGCCATGGTCAGGAAGATGGCTACTATGGCTCTTGCAAGAACAAGGGCATTCCACACCAAATTCTGATCAGAAATGATAACTATGGAAAACATAGTAATCAGCTTTTAAAGAAGACACATAATAGAAAAAAACAATCTGCAAGGTAAAAAATTCATGTGGTTTCTGTGAATGACTAAACAAGTTTGGTTTAGGATTATGCAATGAAGACTCCCTAAAACCCAAAGTGCTAGCTCCAGGAGCTCCCTGGTTGGTAAATGCGTGGAAGAGTAGCGACAGTGGCACCCTTGGAGGGGGCACAGAAGCTCTGTACCCTTTCCCCAATCTGGCTCTATGGATCTTTCCATCTGGTTGTTGACTCATCTTTGTATTTGGTAACTCTTAGCTTGGCATTTTTCTGGAGATTCTGTGGGAAAACCAGCTTTAACATCAGTAGTTGCTTCTCTCCAAAGGTGGAGAGGAAGATGGCGGAGGAGTAGGGGACTCTAGGTTCATCTGGTCCCTGGAATTCAGTTAGTTAGCTATCAAATCATCCTGAACACCTGTGAACTCAACCAGTTGAGTTCTAAGAAAAGAATTGCTGCAATTCTACAAATAGAAAAGCGATCACTTTTTGCAAGAATGACAGGATGGAAACTCACCTCAAAAGAGAGAACAGGAGGTAGTACTGACTGCCAGGGACCTAATTAGTGTGGATATAAGTAAAAGGTCTGAACTAGAGTTCAGAATAATGATTATAAAGATACTAGCTGGGCTTGAAAAAAGCATAGAAGATACAAAAGGATCCCTTTCTGGAGAAATAAAAGAACTATAATCAGGTCGAAATAAAAAAGGCTATTAATGAGGTGAAATAAAAAAATGGAGGCCCTTATAGGATAAGTGAAGCAGAAGAGAGAATCAGTGATCTAGAAGGTAAAATTACGGAGAACAGGTATGCCTGGGTGGCTCAGTCAGTTAAGCATCTGCCTTCAGCTCAGGTCGTGATCCCAGGGTCCTGGGATCAAGTCCCGCATCGGGCTCCTTGTTCAATGGGGAGCCTGCTTCTCCCTCTGCCTGCCGCTCTCCCTGCTTGTGCTTTCTCACAAATGAATGGAAAAAATCTTTTTAAAAAAATTACAGAGAATAAACTGAGGGAAAGGGAGATAAACTATTGGATCATGAGGGGAGGACTCGAGAGATCAGTGATACCATAAGGTGAAACAACATTAGGATAATTGGGGTCCCAGAGGAAGAGGAAAGGGGGGGGCAGAAGATATATCGCAGCAAATTATAGCTGAGAACTTCTCTCATCTGGGGAAGGAAACAGGCATTCAAGTCCAGGAGGCACAGAGGAGTCCCCCACCCCCAAATCAATAAAAATGGGTCAACACTTCAACATACAATAGTGAAGTTTGCAAATTTCAGAGACAAAGAGAAAATCCTGAAAGCAGCTCAGGACAATTCCATAACCTTCAGGGTAGAAACATTAGACTGGCAGCAGACCTATCCACAGAGCCCTGGCAGGCCAGAAAGGACTGGTATGATGTATTTAGGGTGCTAAATGAGAAAAGTAAACAACCAAGAATACTTTATCCAGCTAGAATGTCATTCAAAATTGGAGAGATTAAGAGCATTCAGGACAAACAGAAACTAAAAAAATTTGTGATCACTAAACCAGCCCTGTAACAAATATTAAAAGGGATCCTTTAAGCAAAGAGAGAGCCCCAAAGTAACATAGACCAGAAAGGAACAGAGACAATATACAGAAACAGTCACTTTACAGGTAAAACAAAGACACTAATATCTTTTAATAGTTACTCTGAATATAATTGGGCTAAATGTCCCAATCAAATGACAAAGGTAACAGATTGGATAAAAAAGCAAGACCCATCAATATACTATCTGCAAGAGACTCATTTTAGACTCAAAGACACCTCCAGATTGAAGGTGAGGGGGTGGAAAACCATTTATCATGCTAATGGACATCAAAAGAAAGCTGGGGTAGCAATCCTTATATCAGACAAATTAGATTTTATTTTTAAATATTTTTTATTTATTTGAGATGGAGAGAGAGAACACAAGTGGTGGGGCGGGGCAGAGGGAGAGGGAGAAGTGGGACTTCCCCCCCGATAAGCAGGGAGCCCAACATGGGGCTCAATCTCAGGACCCTGGAATCATGACCTGAGCAGAAGGTAGACGCTTAACTGACTGAGCCACGGAGGCACCCCAGACAAATTAGATTTTAAACCAAAGACTGTAATAAGAGATGAGTAAGGACACTATATCATACTTAAAGGGTCTATCCAACAAGACGATATAACAGTTGTAAATATTTATGCCCCTAACATGGGAGCAGCCAATTATATAAACCAAAATTAAAGAAATACATTGATAATAATACAATAATAGTAAGGGACTTTAACACCCCACTCACAACAATGGACAGATCATCGAAGCAGAAGATCAACAAGGAAACAAGGGCTTTGAATGACACACTGGACCAGATGGACTTAACAGATTTATTCAGAGCATTGCATCCTAAAGCAACAGAATACACATTCTTCTCAAGTGCACATGGAACATTTTCTTGAACAGATAACATACTGGGTCATCAGTCAGGTCTCAACTGGTACCAAAAGACTGGGATCATTCCCTCCATATTTTCAGACCACAGTGCTTGAAACTTGAACTCAGTCACAGGAAATTTGGAAGGAGCTCAAATACATGGAAGCTAAAGAGCATCCTACTAAAGAATGAATGGGTCAATCAGGAAATTAAAGAATTTAAAAAATTCATAGAAACAAATGATAATGAAAACAATAGTTCACAACCTTGGGATGCAACAAAGGCAGTCCTAAGAGGGAAGTATATAGCAATACAAGCTTCTCTCAAGAAACAAGAAAGGTCTCAAACACACAAACACAAAAGGCTTCAAACCTAACCTTACACCTAAAGGAGCTGGAGAAAGAACAGCAAATAAAGCTTAACCCAGCAGGAGAAGAAAAATAATAAAGAGTAGAGCAGAAATCAATGAGATAGAAACCAAAAGAACAGTAGAACAGATCAACGAAACTAGGAGCTGGTTCTTTGAAAGAATAAGATTGATAAACCCCCAGCCAGACTTATTAAAAAGAAAAAGGACCCAAATAAATCGTGAATGAAAGAGGAGAGATCACAACTACCACCAAAGAAATACAAACAATTATACACCAACAAATTAGTCAATCTGGAAGAAACTGATGCATTCCTAGAGACATATAAACTACCAAAACTGAAACAGGAAAAAGTAGAAAACCTGAGCAGACTTAAAACTAGCAAGAAAATTGAAGCAGTAATCAAAAAGCTCCCAACAAAGAAGAGTTCAGGGCCAGATGGCCTCCCAGAGGAATTCTACCAAACATTTAAAGAAGATTTAAAATCTATTCTTCCGAAGCTGTTTAAAAAATAGAAATGGGGGGCGCCTGGGTGGCTCAGTTGGTTAAGCGACTGCCTTCGGCTCAGGTCATGATCCTGGAGTCCCGGGATCGAGTCCCACGTCGGGCTCCCTGCTCAGCAGGGAGTCTGCTTCTCCCTCTGACCCTCTTTCCTCTCGTGCTCTCTATCTCTCATTCTCTCTCTCTCAAATAAATAAATAAAATCTTTAAAAAAAAAAATAAAAAATAAAAAATAAAAAATAGAAATGGAAGGAAAACTTTCAAATTCATTCTATGAGGCCACCATTACCTTAATCCCCAAACCAGACAGAGACCACACCAAAAAGAATTACAGATCAATATCCCTGATGAACATGGATGCCAAAATTCTCACCAAGATACTAGCCAATGGGATCCAACAGTACATTAAAAGGATTATTCACCACAACCAAGTGGGATTTATTCCTAGGCTGCAAGGGTGGTTCAACATCTACAAATCAATCAATGTGATACACTACATTAATAAAAGAAAGGACAAGAACCATATGATCCTCTCAATAGATGCAGAAAAAGCATTTGACAAAGTACAGCATCCTTTCTTGATTAAAACTCTTCAAAGTGTGGGGATAGAGGGAACATGCCTCAATATCATAAAAGCCATATATGAAAAGCCCACAGCAAATAACATTCTCAATGGGGAAAACCTGAGAGCTTTTCCCTAAGGTCAGGAACACAACAGGGATGTCCACTCTCACCACTGTTGTTCAACATGGTACTAGAAGTCCTAGCCTCAGCAATCAGATAACAAAAAGAAATAAAAGACATCCGAATCAGCAAAGAAGTCAAACTTAACTCTTTGCAGATGACATGATACTCTATGTGGAAAACCCAAAATACTCCACTCCAAAATTGCTAGAACTCATACAGGAATTCAGCAAAGTGGCAAGACATAAAATCAATGCACAGAAATCAGTTGCATTTCTATACACTATCAATGAGACGGAAGAAAAGAGAAATCAAGGACTCGATCCCACTTAAATTGTACCAAAAATCATAAGATACCTAGGAATAAACCTAACCAAAGAGGTAAAGGATCTGTACTCAGAAAACTATAGAACACTCGTGAAAGAAATTGAAGAAGACATAAAGAAAATGAAAAATGCTCTGTGCTCATGGATTGGAAGAACAAATATTGTGAAAATGTCAATGCTACCTAGAGCAATCTAAACATTCAGTGCAATCCCTATCAAAATACTATCTACTTTTTTCAAAGAAATGGAACAAATAATCCTAAAATTTGTATGGAACCAGAAAAGACCCTGAATAGCCAGAGGAATGTTGAAAAAGAAAACCAAAGCTGGCGGCATCACAATTCCAGACCTCAAGCTCTATTACAAAGCTGTAATCATCAAGACAGTATGGTACTGGCACAAAAACAGACACATAGATCAATGGAACAGAATAGAGAACCCAGAAATGGATGCTCAACTCTGTGGTCAACTAATCTTCAACAAAGCAGGAAAGAATGTCCAATGGAAAAAAGACAGTCTCTTTAACAAATAGTGTTGGGAAAACTGGACAGCCACTTACAGAAGAATGAAACTGGACCATTTTCTTATACCACACACAAAAATAGACTCAAAATGTATGAAAGTCCTAAATGTGAGACAGGAATCCATCAAAATCCTAGAGGAGAATACAAGCAGAAACCTCTTTGACCTCAGCGGCAGCAACTTGGTAGACATGTCTCCAAAGAAAGGGAAACAAAGGCAAAAATGAGCTATTAGGACTTAAGATAAAAAGCTTTTGCCCAGCAAAAGAAACAATTGATAAGACCAAAAGACAGACTACAGAATGGGAGAAGATATTTGCAAATGTTTTATCAGATAAAGGGTTAGTATCCAAAATCTATAAAGAACTTATCAAACTCAACACCCAAAAAAACAAATAATCCAATCAAGAAGTGGGCAGAAGACATGAACAGACATTTCTCCAAAGAAGACTTCCAAATTGCCACAGACACATGAAAAAGTGCTCAACATCACTCGGCATCAGGGAAATACAAATCAAAACCACAATGAGAAAAAAAAAAAAAAAAAAACCACAATGAGATATCACCTCACACCAGTCAAAATGGCTAAAATGAACAAGTCAGGAAATGACAAATGTTGGCAAGGATGCAGAGAAAGGGAACCCCCTTTCACTGTTGGTGGGAAAATAGGCTGGTGCCACTACTCTGGAAAACACTATGGAGGTTCCTCAAAAAGTTAAAAATACAGCTACCCTACGACCCAGCAATTGCACTACTAGGTATTTACCCCAAAGATACAAATGTAGTGATCCAAAGGGGTACCTGTACCCCAATATTTATTTATTTTTTATTTTTTAAAGATTTTATTTATTTATTTGAGAGAGAGAGAATGAGAGAAAGCACGAGAGGGAAGAGAGTCAGAGGGAGAAGCAGACTCCCTGCTGAGCAGGAAGCCCGATGTGGGACTCGATCCCGGGACTCCAGGATCGTGACCTGAGCCGAAGGCAGTCGCTTAACCAACTGAGCCACCTAGGTGCCCTGTACCCCAATATTTATAACAGCAATATCCACAATAGCCAAACTATGGAAAGAGCCCATATGTCCATTGACAGATGAATGGATAAAGAAGAGGTGAGATACACACACACACACACACACACACACACACTGGAATATTACGCAGTCATCAAAAAATGAAATCTTGCCATTTGCAATGAAGTGGATGGAACTAGAGTGTATTATGCTAAGCACAGTAAGTCAAGCAGAGAAAAACAATTATATGATTTCACTGATACGTGGAATTTAAGAAACAAGGCAGAGGAGCATAGCAGAAGAGAGGGAAAAATAAAACAAGACAAAACCAGAGAGGGAGACAAACCATAAGAGGCTCTTTATTTCAGGAAACAAACTGAGGGATGCTGGAGGGGAGCAGGTGGGGAATGGGGTAACTTGGTGATGGGCATTAAGGAGGATGTAATAAGCACTGGGTATTGTATACAGCTAATGAATCACTGAACTCTTACCTCTGAAACTAATAATATGCTAGATGTTAATTAATTGAATTTAAATAAATTAAAAATAAATAACAATAAACAAGTTTGGTTTAGATCAAGTCTAGGCATAGGAGTTTGGCCAAGGATAAGGAGGGCCAGCTCTAGTTGGTCACGGATGACTCTTGTCAATACCATTCACTTAAAACAGTCTAAGACAAGGTGGGTGTAATATATTTATCTGTTTCTCATAAAGAGCCAATCCTTTGCCAGAAAATGTAGGTTCCCTTCTGTGAATTATACTTTACCAGAAGCCATGGGCTTCCTGGAATGACTGTTAAAATCCCAGGTCTCTGGGATTTTATTTTTATTTCTGCTGGAGTATTTTAAAGCAGCTCTCAAACATACCATTTCTCCCTTAATTAGTGCAGTTCATGTGTCTTTTTTTTTTTAAATAAAGTCCCAATACTCTTATCCCCATCCTCAACAGAATTAACATCAATTCCTTTTATTACCTAGTAGACATCTAAATCCATGTTCAGATTTCCTCAGTTGGCTCAAAATAGCTTTTTATACAAAACTGTTTTGTTTGGATTGGGATTCAAGCAACCTACACACTTTGCATTTGGTTGTTATATTCCTTAAGTCTATTTTATTTATGAGTTCATCTCTCCTTCTCCACCCTTCTACCATTTAGTGATTGAAAAGTTGGGTCATGTGTCCTATAGAATTCCCTAAATTTTGGATTTTTCTGATTTTCTATGATGTCATTCAAAAATTTTCCTGTATTCCCTGTATTTTCTATAAACTGATAGATCTGGAGGAGTTATCAATTCAGGTGACTGATTGATTGATTGATTTAGGCAACAATACTCATTGGCTATGCTTTAACCTTCCTATTGCATCACATTAGTAGAAAGTGATACTAAGCTTGATTAATGGGTTCAGCTAGGTTGATATAATTTTATTTAAAATTCTTAATTCTGAATATAACATATTCACTGTAGAAAATTTGAAAAATACAGAGAACAATCAAGAAGAAAATAAAAAGCAAGCGTATTCCTACATTCTAAAGACTACTGTTTACATTTGGTGTATATCTTTCCTGGTTTCTTCCATTTTGGTTGATTAATCTTGAAACTTTCTCCTTTCTCTCCCTTATTGGACTTATGCTACCTTTTAAAATACCATCCAGTAAGTCCTTTAGTTAACAAATATTTTGGGGTGCCTGTTACATTTTTGTGATACTAGAAAGAAGGAAGACGGAGGAAGGGTTCAATTTGAGCATATGCCTTGTAGCAGTTGCTTTTACATTAGTTTTTACTTATATTCACAATGACCTTGTCAGAAAGGTATTATATTCCCCTTTTATAAAAGAGGAAATGGAGACTCAGACCTCTTGAAGTCTTTGAGTTCAAAGAGTCTTGAAGTCTTTTAATTCCAAATCCAAAGTCCTAACACTAATTTTCTTCCTGAGTTTTGTGGAACTGGTCAAATAGGAGCATTCTATCTAATCGGTTAAGAATGTACCTGATGGTATGAAAAAACCTCATAGTTGCTTAAAAGCTTGAGAGATTTTATTTGATAGTCAGCAAGGCAAACTCATTTAAGTGTATGAAAATAAAGTAGGGCACGTGCTGTGATGAGCACACATTTAACTAATGAATCTTTGCACACTGCATCAAGGACTAATTACGCATTATACAGTGCCTAACTGAACATAATAAAAGAAAATGGAGAAAGTTCTCCATTTTTCAGAGATTAAAAAATAGTTTTGCAAGTTTTCCGTGTTCTACTTCATCTTTACTATTTATCTTTTCTTGCGATACTGGCACTTAGAGCCTTTAACTTCAAGTACGTAAAGGAATGAAAAAGAGGACAAAAACCTGTGATGGAGGAGTTAGGGTTTTAGATTATCCATAAATCCTGTGTCATATCAATTCTTCATTGCATGAGTTAAATCAAAGAAGCACAGAATTTTAGAACTGGAAGGTATTTTAAAGATCATCTTCTACAACATTCTCAATATGTAATGAAAAGTCCAAAGCCCTAATGGGTTCAGTGCCTTTCCTCAGGTAACTCAATTATTTTGATATCAAGGCATGAGTTGAACTCAACATCTTTGACCTTCAGTTATATATTGCCATTGTGTGAGTTTATCCCATATTGAGAAAATTTCCCTGGATGAACCAAAGGAAATGTTTAAACAATCTTTTCGTTATACTTGGGGTGGGTACTGATTTTACCAGACTCAGAAGCACGTCCTACGGTCATAAAAATACGTGCCAAGAGTGGTTTCCTACTATTGTGAGAGCTGAGGGCTGGGGTACAAAGAGGGACTTCAGACAGGGAGAGAAAACACATTTGAAATAAGGGCATGATTATATTTTCTAGAGTTTCTTTAATCCTCTGCAGTAAAAGTTTAAATAAATGTATCTTTTAGAGACACTGAATAGGTTTAATTCCAAAATAAAGGTAGGAAAATAATAAGCTTGTTTGTAGTATTACTGGTCATGCTTTTTTTAAAGTGGAAATATTTGCATATAGAAAAGTACAAATACGTAAAACTTGTTAGGGAAAACTGAAGCAAAATCTTTCACCATGCTAACTTAAAATGCATACATAAGAGAAATAAATGGCAGGAAAGAGCTAATTGTTCACTGAGTAATAAGCCCTGGGGACAATGGTTTAAAGCAGCTAGATGATGTGTTTAGTATCCAGTTTCCTACCATTTTGTATAAACATTGCCTCTCTGTTTCCTTCATGGATAAATTTAACCTAAAAATCAGTCAGTGTCTCCAGTGCTGTCCTGTTTGTAGGGCAATAATCAGTACACAGGTTTTTGACACTTTGTGGCTTATAGGATATCCTTCAGCAGACAGACATGTGCATTAGTCATCCATTTTATGATGATATTTCTGGACTGCATACAGGGACTGATGGTGCCATGTGGTATATGGCTATTTATTCTGGCTTCTAAGCAATTGGAATGCAGGGAACTATTTAGTTCCATGGTACTTGACAGAAGGGAACAGATTTGCTAGACAAGGTTGAAAATAAGCATGTCATTGTGGGCTGAAAATAAATTGGCATAAATGTAGTATCCTTCCTATATGCATAGCCACTAGTAAAGAATAATATCAGATACCATTCACATTCAAGCTAAAGAAGTCTTTAAAAAATACATAATGGAGGAAAAGAAACCCTCATGTACCCATCAATTAACCTCACAATTATCAAAGGATAACCAATCTAGTTTGTCCCAGTCTACTCCCCAGCCCTGACTATATTAAAGCAAATTCCAGACATCAAATTATTTTATCCACAAATATTTTAGTATTTATCTCTAAAAAACATGGACTCTTTAAAAAAAAAAAAAACCACCACACTATCACATCTAACAAATGGACAAAAATAACTTAATCTATTAAATACACTGTTACAGTTGAAATTTCCCCGTGCCTCATAAACGTTTTTGTTTCTTTTATTTTTAAGTTTGTATGTTTGAATCAGTGTCCATACATTGCAGTTGGCTGTTTATGAAATCCTTTTTTAAATTAAAAAAATTCTTTTAAATTTAACTGTGGTAAAATACACATACATAAAGTTTACTACCTTCACCATTTTTACATGTATAGTTCAGGATTGTTAAGTACCTTGACACTGTTGTATGATCATCACCACCACCCATCTCCAGAACTCTTTGTATTTTGCCACACTGAAACAATTCCCCAGCCCCTTGGCAACCACCATTCTACTTTCTGTCTCATTGAATTTGATCACCCTAAGTACCTCATATTAGTGCAGTCATACTGTATGTATCCTTTTGTGACTGGCTTATTGCACTCAGCATAATGGTCTCAAAGTTTGTCCATGTTGTAGTATGTGTCAGAATCTCACTCCTTTTTAAGGCTGAATAATATTCTATTGTGTGTATATACCACATTTTTTTTTTTTATCTAGTCATCTTGTTGGACAGTTGGGTTGCTTTCACCTCTTGGTTGCTATGTAATGCTTCTTTGAACATGGATGTACAGATATATTTTTGATACCTGCTTTCAGTTTTTCTGGATGTATACCCAGAAGTGGAATTACTAGATAATACGGTAATTCTATTTTAATTTTACTTTAAGGAATGATCACACCATTTTCCTTAAGGGCATACCATTTTACATTCCCTGCAACAGTGCACAAGAGTTCCAATTTCTCCACAATGTTGACAACTCTTGCTCTTTTCTGTTACTTACGGGTTTTTGTTTGTTTTATTAGTAGCCATACTAATGGGTGTAAGGTGGTATCTCATTGTGGTTGTGATTTGCATTTCCCTAGTGACGAATGATGAGCATCTTTTCATGGCCATTTGTATATCTTCTTTGAGAGATGTCTATTCAAGTCCTTTTGCCCAGTTTTTAAACAGGTTACTTGGTTTTTGTTTTTATGTTATAGGAGTTCTTTTTTTAAGGAAGATTTTAATTTATTTATTTGTCAGAGAGAGAGAGCAAACAAGCAGGGGGAGTGGCAGGTAGAGAGAGAAGCAGGCTCCCCGCTGAGCAAGAAGCCTGATGCAGGACTTGCTCCCAGGACCCTGGGATCATGACCTGAGCCCAAGGCAGACGCTTAACCGACTGAGCCACCCAGGCGTCCCTAGATATATTTCAAAAGAAAGAATGTTACCAGGTAGGTAGAGGTTTATGACTAACATAAGGATGAAAAGGCCAAGTACCATCCACAATGCACACACACACCTCAGCATAACAATAGCAACACTACTATCAACAATATGATTATCGAAAACAGTTCACAAAATATTTTCTTAGTTTCCTTGTTCTTAAAGTGTATCTCACTAGGCATGTACAGTTAAAATTGCTAAACTTGTCCAACTTTCAAGTAGCAGCTTTGTTGAGCTATAATTCGCATATCATACAATTCACACACATCATAAAATTCAGCAGTTTTTAGCATATTCACAGTTATGCAACCATTGTGGCAAAATAATAAATTTTAGAACATTTTCATTATGCCAACCTGTATACATTAGCAGTCAGTTCTCATTTTCCCCCAACTGCCCTCCTAGGTCTAGGTAAACACTGACCTACTTTCCATCTCGATGGATTTGCCTAATCTGTATATTTTACATAAATGGAATCATATGTGTTATTTTGTGTTTGGCTTCTTTCACTTAGCATAATGTTTTCAAAGTTCATCCATGTTGTATCTATTAGTACTTCATTCCTTTTTATTACTCAATAATATTCCATTGTGGTTATACCAGATTTTATGTATCTATTCATCAGTTGATGGACATTTGGGTTGTTTCCAATTTTGCCTTTTATGAATAATGCTTCTATGAGCATTTGTGTATAAGGTTTTGCATAAACATATGTCTTCATTTCCCTAGGGTATATACCTAGGAGTTGAATTTCTGGGCCATAGGGTTAACTATGTTTAACTTTCTGAGGAACTGCCAGAATGTTTTTTTGTTTTTTTTTTTTAAAGATTTTATTTATTTATTTGAGAGAGAGAGACAGAGATAGTGAGAGACACAGTGAGAGAGAGCATGAGCAGGGAGGAGAGGGAGAAGCAGACTCCCCACGGAGCAGGGAGCCCGACACAGGGCTCGATCCCAGGACCCTGGGACCATGACCTGAGCCGAAGGCAGACACTTAACTGACTGAGCCACCCAGGCGCCCCGGAACTGCCAGAATGTTATCCATAGCAGCTATATCATTTTATGTTTCCACCAGCATTGCACAAGGGTTCCAATTTCTCCATATCCTCCCTAACACAAGTTATTATCTGACTTTTTTATTATAGTCATCTTAGTGATGTTTTATTGTGACTTTGATTTGTATTTCCCTTGTGGCTAATGCATGCTCTAGGTTTCATTTGTTCTTTTCCAATAACTAAAAGTGGAAGTTTAGGTTTTGGTTTCAGATTTTTCTTCTTTTTTTTTTTTCTTCTTCTTTTTAAAATATAGGCATTTAAAGCTATAAGTTTCCCTCTAATCACAGCTTTTGCTGCATCCCATAAATTTTGGTATGATATGTTTTCATTTTCATTCATTTTAAGGTATTTTATAATTTTTCTTATGATTTCTTCTTTGATTGGTTATATGATTTCTTCTTTGATGGTTGTTGTTTAATTTTAGCATCTTCAATTTCGTTCTGTACTGATTTCTATTTTCATTCTATTGTTGTTGGAGAACATAGTTTATGTGATTTCAATTATTCTAAATTTAATGAGTTTGTAGCATGGCCTAGAGTATGATCTGTTCTGAAGAATGTTCTGTGTGTTCCGGAGAAGAATATGTGTTCTGTTGTTGGAGTGGAGTGTTCTATAGATTTCTGTAGAACTAGTTGGTTTACAGAGTTCTTCAAATCTATTTCCATGCTGAGCCTCTATCTAGTTGTTCTATTTATACTGAAAGTGGGGTATTGAAGACTCCAACTATTATTGTTGAATTGATTATTTCTCCCTATAATTCTGTCAGTTTTTGCTTCATGAATTTTGGGTTTCTGCTATTAGAAGTGTACAGGTTTATAATTACTACATCTTCCTAATAGATTGACCCTTTTATCTTTACAAAATTGTCCTTTTTATCAATAGTAAATAATTTTGGTTAAAGTCTCTTTTGTCTGATATTAACATAATCACGCCAGCATTCCCATGGTTGTTGTTTGCATGATATATCTTTTTCTACCCTTTTACTTTCAGCCTATTTGTATTTTGAAATGAAAGTGTCTTGTGGACAGGGTATAGTTGAATTTTGATTTTTATCTGATCTGGCAGTCTCTGCCTTTGACTAGTGGAGTTTAATCCATTCACATTTAGTATCATTATCAATATAGTTGGATTTACATCTGCCATTTTTTTTTGTTTTCTATACATCTCATGTCTTTTTTCTTCTTCTGTTCCTCTTTTTACTGCTTTCTTTTGCATTTAATGTATATTTTCTAGTGTAACATTTTAATTCCTTTAATTTTTTTCACTTTTTCTCAGTAGTAGCTCTAGAGTTTACTTTATATATCCTGTTAGAATCTACTTAAAATATACACTAGCTTAATTCTAGTTCTATAAAACATATAAAGACACAAGACATTACTCTTATAAAGTTTGATTTGTTCTCCCATTTGTGCTATTATTATTAAACATTTATTATGTATGTTACAAATTCAATGGTACATTGTTATAATCATTACTTCATATAGTTTTATGTCTCTTAGAGAAGCTCTCATTTACTGTTTCTGGTTCTTTTCATTTATTCTTGTGGATTCTAGTTCCAGCTGGTGTCATTTCTTTACTCTTAAAAGTAAAGAGTAAAGCTTTGCTCCTACCCACCTCCTCTGTGATGTCACTGTCAAGTGTATTATATTTCTATATGTTATAGACTCAATAATATATTCATATACATATTGTTTTATGAAATTACTTTTAACTCAGTTAAGAGAGAAAGGGAAAAGAGATAATTCTGTTTACTGGTACTTTTTGTTTTTCTGTGTGGATTTTAATTACTGTCTGTTGTCACTTCCTTTCAGCCTGAAGACATTCCTTAGTATTTCTTCTATGGTGGTCTGTTAGCAAGGAATTCTCTCTGTTTTTATTTATCTAGAATTATCATTAATTCATCTCCACATTGGAAAGATAATTTTGCTGGATTTAAGATCCTCGGCTCACAAATTTTTTTTCTTTCAGCACTTTGAATATGTCATCCACTACAAGCTGGCTTTCAATCAGTTGTTAATCTTATTGAGATTCTCTTGTATGTGATGAGTCATTTTTTCTTGCTGCCTTCAAGATTTGCTCTGTTTTTGGCTTTCAACATTTTGATGTCTGCGTGTGTGGGTCTCTTTGAATTTATTCTACTTAGAGTTCATTCTGGAAAATTTGTTAAAACACAGACTACCCCCAGAGTTTCTGATTCAGTAGGTCTGATGTGGAGTCTGAGAATTTGCATTTCTAATAATTCCCAAGTAGTGCTGATGCTGCTGGTCCAGGACTATACTTTGAGAACCATTGCCATATAGCTTTGAGGATTTAGGAAAAATCGGGTAATTTTTATCAAATTAAAAAATAAAAGAGCATGTGCTATCACTTTAATCCTACTAAGATTTATTTTAAATAACAGATGTGTAATCTAAAAATCAAACAGAAATATGCAATCAATTCATGTTTCCTACAATTATGCATGTACTTATTTATGCTATTTGTCAGACAATCGTTGAATCAGGAGTCATATAGCTGCAAATCAATTCATGGTCTTTGTGGAAGGAAAAATTTAAAGGTCCTTTATCTCCCTCTAGCCTCTAACTAAAATTTTGCAGGCTGGACATTTGCCAAAAAAAAAAAAAAAGGAATTACAGAGATTCTTAAAATTTAGCATTGACTTATGGGGTAGAAAGCTAAATGAAAGGCCATTTAAATACATAAATATAAAAGTTGATTCAAATGTGGTACATATGAGAGAATACTAAAGAACCTTGAAAGAACCCAGGGAAGGAAATTGGAAAGAATTCATTGTGTCATCTACTCCATCCCCCTTCTTGGTTTTAAATCTAATTGAGCCCTCAGTAACAAGTGGGATGTTGAAAATGTGTTGATCTCTTTTCTAGATTTTGGGTTTTACCCAAGTACCTACTAAGTAAATCTCTTTTATTTTTCAAAACAGCTGGTGGTTTAAAGTGGTAAATTCAGTTGAATCTAGAGGGTAGGCTATGGGGAATTGAAATAGTTTTGTGTTAATTATTTACCCCTTGTTCAGAGTCTTCTGTAGTACTTGTCTCTTCTGCTTCTTGGATAACAGACTGCACTTGCCACTTGCTTCTGTCTATAATACCTGCTTTCCATGCTGTCAGCTCCTGCTTTTTGCTAGGAAGCTAACTCCCAGGTTTCTTCTGGATGAAACTGGAGAATCTAATCACGTATCTAAGTGCCCTACATGCTGGAAAATCTCTTTAGCACAAAGAAAAGACTTGTCCACAGGCTCCATGGTTTTGACACAAGGCTTCCTGGCTGATCTACTAACAGCTAAACTCTATGGAGAGTACTGAGCAGTTGGATACTCCCAGATTCCTTTATTTAGCTAACACGTGGCCCTGTATCCTACGCTGTGGCCAAAACCTCACATACAATCAGTCTTCTGTTGGAGTGAAAGGAAGATTGTTGGCTCCCTATGAACATAACTACAGCCCCTGATGGAGCACTTTTCTTAGGTTTCTCAGGAGTTAAGTGATCCACCAGAACTGATAAATAGTTCATAGTTCTACTCACCAGCATTCTATAACTTCTATCTGCACCCTAACAGAGGTTGGCACAAATTTTACTATATGACTAATTTCAGTGGTAATTCATGGGTCCCATCCACAGCAGTGACAGTAACTCCCCCAGCTTAAACAGGCAATGAAACCAACTAGAGGGAAAGTTTGATATCAGTTCAGGTTTCCTTTATTTAGGGATCTCAAGTACCCAAGACTGAGATCCCTACCCCTCCATCTCCAAGGATTCTGTCCCCTAAACCTGACACCCACGATTGAGTGAGTAGAGCCCAGCACCATCTCCCAGAGGAGGCCCAGCTCTGTCTCCATCATATGGTCTCAGCTCCACCTGCAAGAGTCCCTATCTTATTTCTAACCATTTCATCTTAAGCACTGTGTTCCCTACAATCCGTAGGCAGAACTCTCACATTCCACACAGTTCATCAGAGATTTGGGTGCACCAGGGGACTTTGTTGCCCTGCAAGACTGCCTGCTAGTGAGTATAAGGACGGACCTGATGTCAGGAGGATCCCCCGAAGAACTTTCTCCTGGTGAGTTCCATACTCCATACCTTGGGGTTGGAAGTCCAGATGAGAACACAAGGATCTTCTTATCACCTCAGGCAGAAGTGCGATGGCTTCCTAAGTGGTCTTCTCCTGTCCACGTTTCCCTCTTTTCAATTCTCCACATGGAAATCAGGAAATCTCATTGTGTCTTTCCTTTATTGAAAACCCTTTCCTGTCTCACCTGTATACCCTTGCCCTTGACAGTCTCTCCAGTCCCACCTTGTGCTACCTTCTTCCTATGCCAGTTTTCTTTTAGTTCCTCAAATGCCATGCTCCTTCCTGCCTTGAGCTTTTCCACATGCTGTTCCCTTTGACTCTTTAACTTAGTGATTCCCACTCATCTTTCCAAGCTCAGTTCAAATGTCACTTGCTCAGGGAAGCTGTCCTTGAAGCCCCAGAGCAGATGCACTCCCCCATTATTCCCTTTATAGCTCTAATTCCATTCCTTCCTAGTTTGTAATTGTAAGTCTGAGTAATCTTGAATGTCTTCCTCCTAATTGGCTTGTAAGCTTCATGAAGGCAGAATCTATGTCTATAAAGGTTTCCCCTAGATCCTGAGTACCCACATGGTGGGGACTTGATAAATACTGACTGAATGACTAAATTAATGAAAATAAAAATGGAATGTTTCTATCATAGGCTCCACCAGCTGGTGAGTACAGATGTAGGTCAGTACCTTCATGCACTTTCAGTAGTTCTGTCACATGTGTGACAGCTAAGAATTTTTTCCTTCTATGTGACATGCAGATATTCTCTATCACAGCTGCAGGAGTGGACACCTGGATTTACCTCCAGTTTCTTCTCCTTCAGTCTCTCTCTTCTCCCCTCTGGCTCACCTAAAATACTCAACAGACAAGTGTGGACACCGCACCCGCCCCCCACGGATATGCACACACAATTTTGACACAGCATATAACTGGCAAAGGTAGCTTTAGAACTCTGGCTTCTTGAATTCTACAAAAATGTTTTTTCACCTTATTTATTTAATGAGATCTATTAGTTGGCCTTGTTCTGTTAAAAAATAATATTAGTCAGATAATAACATAACCCTTCTTTGAGATTCACAAATTTCTCAAAAGTCTCATTTCCTAGGGATCTTAATAAAAACCTCACACCACTTGGAATTCTTTTCTTTTTTTTTTTTTTAAGATTTTATTTATTTATTTGAGAGAGAGAGAATGAGAGATAGAGAGCACGAGAGAGAAGAGGGTCAGAGGGAGAAGCAGACTCCCTGCTGAGCAGGGAGCCCGATGTGGGACTCGATCCCGGGACTCCAGGATCATGACCTGAGCTGAAGGCAGTCGCTTAACCAACTGAGCCACCCAGGCGCCCTTGGAATTATTTTCTAACAGCACATGTTTCACTCAAACTCTTTTCTGGCCATTTAACTTTTCACTTATGTTTAGATTTTGTTTTCTGAAAAGATCATAAGCTATTTGAGGAGAGAGTTTATGGGTCTTCTGCTTTATATTCTCCCCAACCCGTACGGGTGCATAAAAGGTACTTAGCACATTTCTCCCAATTGTTTTCAGAAAGAGAAGTTACATTGAAAAGGAAAAGAAAATGAACTAATCCTTAGAAGTTATTACAAAATTGTACATTCTGTAATTATATTTCATGTCCCACGACAAAGGAAAATGAAGACTGTAAGCAACAAGGTAAACCTGTATTCTAGCTAGTTGAAATAAAAGCCATGTTAACTGTGAAAGTAAGTTACTGTTCACAACCAGAAAGAAGACAGAGTCAGAAATTATCTTCTTAATGGAAAACTGTTTTCACAACCTACTTTGGATTAAAAAGTCCTTGTGGCTTAAACATTCTATTATGGCCAACTTTAACTCATATATGATTAACTTTTTTTAAAAATTATCTCATGGAATTTCATAAACTCTCTGAGGAGGACTTAGAGCATATGCAATCATGTAGAAGAAGGTAATGTGAATCAGAGAAAAGCTTCCTGACTTCAGACTAAAGATTCTCTGGGTTGAGAGGAAAGGTCAAGTCCAGATGGCAAATGAACAAGAGGAGAACTTATCCTAGTGGATCACTGAAGAGGGAACTGATCTTGCCCCACTGGGGAGGAACAAACTAACAGAAGCACCAGGTAAGTTTGTGGGAACTGAAAGGAGAGACAATCTAGATGTGATCTTAGATAGAAGTTCAAGGAAACCCAAGATCTCAGGGACTAAAGGGCCGTGTGGCACATATGAGTCTGGGACAGCTTTCAGCATCGCATGGGTCACAATGTGGCCTACAAGCAGACAGATGGTTCTATGGCCTGCGTGCACCCCACTGCACCCCAGTTTCCAAGACCCGGCTTGGCAATGGAATGAATTTTGGTATACCTCAGAGTCTGTATAGAAGTTAAAAGGGTAGTTGTCAAACCTATAGGGGCCTTTGTAATGTGATCATGGGGATGGTGCATCAGTCCCCTGTATGTCCAGTAAACAAATACGAAACAGGATAAGTGGCTAAATGAAGATGAGGACAGACAGTCAAGGACCAGACACCACATCTCGCAGTGCTTTAACACTCCACAAGCACCCCAGAAATTAAATGTATCCCTTTGGTATATATTGACTAAATTTAAATTTTTACCACTTAGAGGGCAGGGGCTCTAAATAGAAAATAAGTTAGAGGAAAATAAACTTACTGTTTCTTACACAGCTGGGGCTGTGAGCTGAAAGTGAAACCAAAACACAAACCTCTTTTGAAATGCTAATGTTCTGCATTCACATATTATTATGTGAACAGAATGTTTCTTTAATTCATAGCCAACCTCTTGCCTAGTTTTGAACTAGCAGGAGAATATGGGGTGTTTGGGGGAAGAAGAAAGGAGGTAGGAGTGTTGTTGTGAAAGGATTCTCTTTCTAATGGGAGGAGAAGGAGGGGGAATTAAGAGAAAAAGAAAGAGAAGAAAATAGGCAAATGAATATCCAACATCTCTTTTGTTCTCATTATGATATTCATTCTGAATTCATGGGATTTTCTGTTTTTCTAACATATTCACTAAGGATACTTTAACCTAGGCTACTGAAATTGTAATGTTATATGAGAAAAAACAATGCTAGGTTTACTATCACAACCCAGATTTAATTTCTGGCTTTGCTGTTTAATGTATGTGTGACTTTGGACAATACCTTAACCTATTTGAACTTCCTTTTCTTCAACTGTAAAAAGGGTTTTAATAAAATACATCCCATTGAATTACTGAGAGAACAGAGTCAGTGCACATGAAAGAGGTTTGTAAATGGTACAAAACTGCCCAATGTGGGGCATCATTTTGTGGTGGAGGAGACAATGGGGAGAGATAATGCAGGTGGAGAAGGCACATGGAGCTGATGGGTGCTATTCTGGGATCTCTGAACAAACAGTTCAACACAAGGACACCAGGCTTACTGGAATAAAGTGGTCCAGAAGAGAAAAAGGAGGAAAGGAGTTACAGGGGCATCAAAGACAAACCCAGATATCATGCTGGAAATTTAGTAATGACATCAAACTCTTTTTACTTATGCTTAGCTGTAGAGTCTCTTGCTCATTTAGCTTAGAGATCTACTTACGATTAGTATAAGGTACACTGCCCTGTACTTAAAGAATAAGACAGTCACTTCTCATGCCTTCAGTAAGAAAAATTAATGGAAATTGGGAAGGGGCTGAGGGGATGGACCAAATGGGTAAAGGGGAGTGGGAGATACAGGCTTCTAGTTATGGAATGAATAAATCATAGATATAAAAGGTACAGCACAGGGAATATAGTCAACGATATTGTAATAGTATTGTATGGTGACGGATAGTAACTACACTGTGGTAAGCATAATGTATAGAGATGTCAAATCACTATGTTGTACACCTGAAAGTAATTTAACGTTGTGTCAACTCTACTTCAGTTAAAAAAAGAGAGAGAGAGAGAGAGAGAGAGGGAGAAACCATAGTAATTGGGGCTTTAGGAACCGGGAGTTGATCTTTCAACCACTAGAAATCCTTCTTAGTTATTGTCCTTACCATGAAAGCCCCTGGATATTAGTTCAACTGATTGTTCTTCCTTTCTGACATCTCTGGAAGTTTCGCACTTCTGGGTGAAAATCTTTGTCAGTACTCTTTGAAAGCTGGGAATTAAGAGAAGGCTTTAAATCTCACCTCAGATGACATGCAGAAAAGTCTGAAATAGCAGCAATCTTTTTGATTTAGTACAGTGTTGGAGTCCTTTAGTTGTGAAATGAGATGAAAATTCCATTCACCAGAATTCTTTTGAAGTCATGTTTGGTAGGAATATTTTGTTATGCTACCTAGGGTGGGGATGAAATCTCAAAAACACAGCTTGGTTGCACATGATGGTCACTAGACTGTCTTCTCAGGAGTGTAGGCCCAATCAACTAGAGCCCTCTGGGTTTCACTGAACATTTTGATGAGTTTAGGATTGTGAATTTGGGTGTAGAAGCCAAGAAGAGGCAAATGTTTTGCATAAATAGAGAGGAAATATATTTGAAGTAGGAGAGAAAGATAGATCTTGTGTAAAACTCCAGAGCCATCAAAGATGGAGCAGTATTGGAGAAGGGGTATTAAAGACAGATCTCTGGTACTGGGGAGCCAAAGAGGGATGTCAAAGAACAGATATGTTAACAGCTCCCATAAACATTTTATTTTGAAAAATAACAAAACTTTAGAAAATTTCCAAGAACTGTACAATAAACACTGGTGTACCCCTTACATATACATATACATGTATACAGAGGGACAGAGAGTATACTCATAAATGTGTGTATTGACATTTTGTATATAGATAGGCAGATAAAAAAGTAGATACAGAGAGAAATGTGTATATATATATATATATATGTATTTTTTTTTCTGAACCATGTGAAAGTTGTTTGTGGGACATCATGAAACTCCACCACTAAATACTTCAGTATGTGTCTTCTGAGAATAAGGCCATTCTCCTATATGACCACAATACAATTATCCCACTCAGGAACTTAAACTTGATGTAATACAATATCTAATACTTAGTGCATATTCAAAATTCCCCCATTGTCCCAATGATATCCTTATAAATATCCAATTTAAGGGGGATTTTAAAATTGTTTGCTGTGTTCAACATAAATGCCTTTTCCATGTTCCCCACAAAATCATCAAAAGCAACCACGTTTCTCATTAATATTTTTTTGCCAGTAATTTCTATGGGGAAACTTATAGATGTCCCATGTCCAGATTGGCAGGGAGTGAAAATAGAAATAATAGCAGCTGCCAGAAGAGAGGTTGGTTGACACCGATTACATTTGAGCCAGCTATTTGGAGGAGAGGAGCGTTGTAGAGTCAGGAAGTGACGGAGACAGATTGAAAACCACCTAGACTATTCTTAGGGTGCTGCCCCTTTTCTTCCCACCCATGTTTTAAATCTGTCCTCTCTTAGTTGTTAGTATGCTTCCCAGATCCTACCATTTACACTCAGCTTGCTTTCATAGGTCTTAAAAAAAAAAAAGATTCTATTTTTAGAGAAGTTTTATATTTACAGAAAAATTGAGAAAATAGTACAGAGTTCCCATGTATTCCCTCTCCCTCTGCACACAATTTCCCCTATTATTAACATCTTACGGGGCGCCTGGGTGGCTCAGTTGGTTAAGCGTCTACCTTTAGCTCAGGTCATGATGCTGGAGTCCCGGGATCAAGTCCTGCATTGTGCTCCCTGCTGAGCGGGGAGACTGCTTCTCCCTCTCCCTCTGCTCCTCCCCACTGTTTGTGCTCTCGCACTCTCAAAAAAAAAATCTTACATTAGTATAGTATGATTCACCAATATTCACAAATTATGATTAATGAGGTCCGTACTTTATTCAGACTTCTATAGTTTTTAACCTAATGTCCTTTCTGTTCCAGGATCCCATCCAGGAACCAAAATTACATTTAGTTGTTATTTCTCCTTAGGCTCCTTAGACTGTGATGGTTTCTTAGACTTTTCTTGTTTTTCATATCCTTGACAGTTTTGAACTCATAGGTTTTTTGATAATTCAATCTCCCTACATTGCTTGGCAGAGCACCACAACAAATATTATTTTGAAATAAGTAAAATCTCTGATAATTGGTGAAAATCAAATCGTGTTTGAAGTAGCTGCGTGGTAAGGATGATAAAGTTATTTTAGCAGCCTTGTTTGTTTTGGGTCAGATTATGACTACTTATTGATTAAATATAGGATAGAGAGTTCACAGCATTCATTGGGTGGCATTGTCTTCTCTGGGTGGATTTAGTCAGTGAAGCTCCAGGCACAAAGATCAACGGAGAGAGAACCATGCAGAAGGTGCCTTTTCCTCTGGAAACTTGTGTTGTTACAGACTACACATGGCAGATGTTTTATGCTTTTCTCTTTATCTTTGTAAGAATCATGGGGTGATTTGGCTTGAGACATATGCTATCCCTTACCAAGCAAGTATTTCTCTTGTCCTTTAATTTTTTTAAATCAAAGTATAATTTATACATAGTGATAAGCACAGATCTTATGTGCACAGTTAGAGGTGTTTTGATAAATGCATTCACCTGTGTAATCTACACCTCATCGAGATAGAGAACGCGTTCATCACTACAGAAAATTATCTCATGCCCTTTCTAAGTAAACCCCTGCCCTTAACTCCCAGAGCCAACCCCTGGTTCAATTTCTTTCACCATAGATTAGGTTTGCTTGTCCTAGGACTTCATATAAATGGGATCACATAGTTTATACTCTTTTGTGTCTGGGCTTCTTTACTTTAACATAATGTTTTGAGATTCATTCATGTTTTGTGTCTATCAAAAGTTTACTCCATTTTGTTGCTGAGTAGTATTCATTGTATCAATATGCCATAATTTCTTTATCTACTTTTATATTGATGGAAATTTGTTTTTTCTGATTTTTTTTTTTTTTTTGGCTATTTTGAATGAAGTTGTTGTGAACATTCTGGTTTATTTTGTGGACTTATGTTTCTCTTGAGTGTGGAATTTCTGGGTCATGTAGTTGGAGTGTATTCAATGTTATAAGAAAATGTCAAACCGTTTCCCAAAGAGGTTGTAACATTTTAGGGTCAGTGTTAGTTATCTACTGCTGCCTAACAATATTACCACAAATTTAACAGCATAAAGCAAAACACATTTATTATCTCCCAGTTTGGATCAGGAGACTGGGCATAGCTTAGCCGATCCTTTGCAAGGCTGTAATCAAAGTGTTGACCCAAACTGGGTTCTCAAATGGGGGCTTAACTGGGGAAGGACACGATTCCAGACTCATGTGGTTGTTGGCAGAATTCATTTACTTGTGCTGTGTGATTGAGGACTTCAGTTTCTTGCTGGCTGTTGGCTGGTGGTTGCCCTCAGCTGCTAGAGAGCTAGCAGTTCCTTTCCACGTGGGGCTCTTTCAGGTGGGCAGTTGCTTTCTCAAAGCCAGCAAAGGAGCAAGAGACTCCAAAAGGTGAGTGCTACAATCTTAAAAAATGTAATCATGTAATCAAATATATTTATTCATATACATCCCATTACCTTTGCCATATTTTAATGTAACTCCCACTCATGCTCAAGGGGAGGGAGGGATCACATAGGGCATGAGTACAAGAAGGTGGGGATTAAAGGGGGCCACCTTAAGAGTATGTGTACCATATACTCCCAACATAAATGAATGAGAGTTTTGGTTGCTTCACATCTTTATCAACATTTGGTGTTGCCATATATTTAATTTTAGCCATTCCAGTTGTTGTAGAATATGCCACTGTGGTTTATTTTTATTTTATCTTATTTTGTGAGTATAGCTGACACACAATGTTAGTTTCAGGCTTACAACATAGTGATTTGACAAGTTTATATGTTACGCTATGCTCACCACAAATGTAGCTACCATCTGTCACCATACAACACTATTACAGTATCACTGACTATATTCCCTATGCTGTGCCTTTTATTTCCATTGTGGTTTTAATTGGTACTTCTTTAATGTCTAATGATACTAAACATTTCTCCATGGGCTTATTGGCCAATCATATATCTTCTTTTGGGAAATGCCTTTTCCATGTATTTTGCCCATTTAAAAGGTTGTGTTGTTTGTTTGTCTTTTTATTATTGAGTTGGAGAAGTTCCTTATATATTTTGGATAAAGATCCTTTGATAGATATATGTATTACAAATATTTTCTCTCTGTCTACATCTTGCCTAGGTTTTTTTTCTTAGCAGTGTCCTTTGATAAGCAGATAGTTTTAACTTTGATGAACTTTGATTCACCAATTTTTCTGTGATGCTTAGTGCTGTCCTGGTGAGAATATTCCTCTTTCAGTAATTGATAAAACAAGTAAATGGTACATTTTAAAAGAGGTCATGACCCAAAGAAGAAATCACAAGGAAAATAAAATATTTTGAACTGAACGTTAATAAAAATACAACATATTAAACCATCTCATATTTGTGAGATAAAGCAGCTGAATCAGTGCCTAAAAGGGAATTTATCTAAAATGCTTACAACTTAAAATAAATTATTGAAGCTTCCACCTTACAAAGCAAAAGAAAAAAAAGAGGAAATTAACCTGAAGGAAGTTGAAAAAAGGAAACAATAAATTTAAGGAAAATCAATAAAATAGAACATGAATCCACTTATTAGTTCAGGGAAAATCGGTGTAACTAAAATTTGGTTCTTATAAAAGAACAATGGAGGCAATAAAGCTTTACTTAGACTGGTCAAGAAAAAAAATCAATGAAAAAAATTAAAAATTAATAAAGTTTTAAATGAGTTAAAAATTCATTGATATAATATACTGTATCATATCCTGGAGGGGAAAAAACCACACAATTATCTCAATAGATACAGAAAAAACATCTGACTAAATCTATTACCCTTTCATGACAAAAATACTTAACAAATTAGGAATAGAAAGAAAATTACTCAACCTAATAAGAGCTTCTGTGAAAATCCCTCCAGAGAACATGACACTTACCAGTAAAAGACTGGATGTGTTCTGCTAAGGAACAGAAACAAGACAAGGGTGTTTGTTCTCACCACTTCTATTCAACATTGTACTGAAGGTTCTAACCTGGGAAGTTAGGCAAGAAAATAAAATAAAAGGCATCCAGATTGGAAAGGAAGAAGTAAAATGATCTCTATTTTCAAATGATATGATCTTGTATATTAAAAAAAAAAAAAAGTCCTAGGAAATTCCTTAAAAACAATGAACAATCTAAGAATAAAATAGGAAAAGGGCGCCTGGGTGGCTCAGTTGTTAAGCGTCTGCCTTCGGCTTGGGTCATGATCCCAGGGTCCTGGGATCGAGCCCCACATCGGGCTCCCTGCTCAGCGGGAAGCCTGCTTCTCCCTCTCCCACTCACCCTGCTTGTGTTCCCTCTCTTGCTGCGTCTCTCTCTGTTAAATAAATAAAATCTTAAAAAATAAAATAAAATAAGGAAAACAAGTCCATTTGCAATAGTACCAAAAGAATAAAATACTTATAAATGAATTTAACTAAATAGTGTAATACTTATATTTTGAAAACTATAAGACATTGCTTAAAGAAAATAAAGAAGCCTCATTAAATGGAAAGACATTTCATGTTTATGCGTCATATGACTTACTATGGCAAAGTTAAGTTGGAAATATTCCCCAAACTGGCCTACATGTCAAAGCAATCCCTATTATATCTCAACTGGCTTTTTGCAGAAATTTACAAGCAGATCTAAAATTCATATGTAAATGAAATTTCAGAATCATCAAAGAATTCTTCAAAAATAAGGAAGAAAGCTGGAGCACTCACACTTTCCTACTTTAAAACTTACTATAGAACTATAGTAATCAAGATAGTGTGGTACTGACATGGATAAACATACAGATCAGTAGACCAGAATTGAGAGTCCTGAAATAAACCCTCACATTTCTGGTCAATTGATTTTCAACAAGGGTGCCAAGACAATTCAATATAGAAAACAAACAAACAAACCAACAAACATTCTTTTCCACAAATGGTGGCGTGACAGCTAGTATCCACACACAAAAAATGAAGTTGGACTCTTCCTTCACATTATAGACAAAGATCAGCTCATATGAATCAAAGACCTAAGTGTAAGAGCTAAACTACAAAACTCTCAGAGGAAAAGAGAATAGGACCTTATGATCTTGCTTTAGGCATTGATTGATTTCTTAGCTAAGCCACCACAAACACAAGCAACAAAACAAAATTAATTGGGCCTGATAAAAATTAAACTTTTGTGCTTTAAGAAACACAATTAAGAGAGTGGAAAGACAATTTTTAGAATGGGAAAAAATGTTTGCAAATCATATACCTAGAACACATAAAGAATACTTACAATTCAAGGAAGAAATAAAAAACTTGAACAGACCAATAACCAGCAAAGGAATTGAATCAATAATTAAAAAATCTCCCAACAAGCAAAATTCCAGGGCCGTATGGCTTCACAGGTGAATTCCACCAAACATTTAAGGAAGAGTTAATACCTATTCTTCTCAGACTGTTCCAAAAAATAGAAATGGAAGGAAAACTTCCAAATTCATTCCATGAGGCCAGCATTACTCTGATACCAAAACCAGATAAAGACTCTACTAAAAAAGAGAACTACAGGCCAACATCCCTGAACATGGATGCAAAAATCCTCCATAAAATACCAGCAAACTGAATCCAACAGTACATTAAAAGAATCATTCACTATGATCAAGTGGGATTTATTCCTGGGCTTCAAGGGTGGTTCAATATTCACAAATCAATCAACTTGACAAGTCAATCAACTTGATACACCACATTAACCAAAGAAAGGATAAGAACCATATGATCCTTTCGATAGATGCAAAAAAAAAAAAAAAAAAGCATTTGACAAAGTACATTTCATTCATGGTAAAAACCCTCAACCAAGTAGGGCTAGAGGGAACATACCCCAACATAATCAAGGTCATCTATGAAAAACCCACAGCTAATATCCTCCTCAATGGGGAAAAACTGAGAGCTTTTCGTCTATGGTCAGGAACATGACAGGGATGTCCATTCTCACCACTGTTATTCAACAAAGTACTGTAAGTCCTAGGTACTCTAACTTTATTATGATTAGTGTTTGCATGGCAGTTTATGTCCATCACTTTAACTTGGTCATGTCTTTGTGTTTAAAGTAAATCTCTTGTAAATAACATATCATTATGTCTTACTTTTTTATCCAGCCTGATTAGTACTGCCTTTCAGTTGAAGCTTCTTTGCTTTTCAATTATATCTTCTTTCAGTTTTTTGGAGTTTTTTGGTATAGTGATTATAATATGCATCTTTGATGAATTGATATTATGCAACTTTACATATAATGTAAGAACTTCACAACAGTGATTGTATACATTTTTAAATTACAAATCATATCATTTTTTTCTTATTACTAAATGTCATAATAGTACAATTGTACAAACCTAGATTTATTGTGTAAAAATAAAATTAATGAGGAGAAAAATCTTTGCATTGTTATTCATCCTTTGCGACCATTTTCTATATGTATATGCACTCCACTGCTTCTTCTGTGAACTTGCCACCACTCAGTATGAAATGCAATTAATGGCTCAGTCTCATGGGAGCATCTTTCAAGAGGTAATATAAATGACGCTTATCCCAGAACAAACTTCTGAGAAGACAGAGAATTTATCTGCTAGATTCCCTTGTCAAAATTTTTCCTCATGGATGTTGAATCCCACACATTTCTGGGTTGTTCATGTGTAGGCACTGACAAGTCCTGCAGCGTCTCATTTGTCTTTTAGCAACAGAAAAACTCCAGGGCAGGAGGTGAGACACAATATTGTTTGGTTATAAGATGAGCTGACCCTCAAGTTGTGCTAATGTGAAGTCTGTTGCCATAATAGCATAGTCCAACAGGTGTTGGCTATCACAATGTTGTCTGGGACAAAACAAGTGGCTAATGGCCCTGAGGCTGGTGAGGCCAAGAGCATCTGAGTACAGTGTTTAATAAAATGCATCTTTTTCACCACTCATTTTCATTAATGCTTCCCATTATATTCACCCCTATACTACAATAGAAGCAGCAGTTTTTGTGAGTAGATCCTTCACTTCCTCCCTAAGGGGGAAAGAACAGGTTCATTTCATCACAGAGTCTTGTTCAAGATGATATCCAGCCACCATTTCTGGAAAGACTTAAGGCAAGAAGGTTAATGAAACAAGGTGAAGTCCCTGCTGATGAAGATAATATCAAGGTCATAATTGATAATCTTCAAGTCTCTCTCCTCTATTCTTTTGTACCCTCATGTCAGTCTATCATGGGCCAATGTCTGTCAGCAGTGGGGCAGGGATGGGGGTAGATGTCATAGATGAGACAGCTCCCATTTGGCTAAGGACAATTCTCAGTCAATACTAATAGCAGCTGAGGGATGAGTGTGCGAGTAGGTAAAGAACATTTAAGCAAAGCACCAACAGCATCCTTCCACTACAAGGGGTTAATCCTACCTCCACTCTTTTTTTCTTGCACCCTTATTTCTAGTCACTGGGGGACATAGTACTATATATTAGCTGTTGGTTCAGTGCATATACTGTATCTTGGAGGGCATTCCCCAACTCTGCACTGTCTGGAATATTTTGCTATGCAAAAAAATCTAGCTAATACAGATGAGTTACATGGTTAAGACCATGGGCCTCTGTTAGTTGTTTCCCCTCTTTTGTCATAAAATATATTCTCTGGTCTGAGCCATTATTGTGAGAGAAACCATGTCAATATATCAAGCTTCCATAAATTCTTGAATATTGGTGATAGCAGAGGCACTGAGGACAAGGAAGGCAAATTCATAACTAGATTAGATACCAGTTCTGATAAGGATGCATTACTGCCTCCTCCAAGGTAGAAGTGGTCCAACGTAATTGATTTGCCATCAAGTGGCTGACTGGTCTTCTCAAAAAGTAATGGCATATTAAAGGCTCAGTTTCAGTATTTACAAGTGGCAAGTTGGGAATTCAGCAATGGCCATTAATCTAGATAGATCAGAATTAGTGAGGAGTCCATATTTTCTGGCCCATGCAATACTTTCATCACTGCCACCATGACCTCTCATTCAACATTATTACAACAATATTGACTGTATTCCCTATGCTGTACTTTTCATCCCTGACTTATTTATTTCATAACTGGGAAGTTTGTATCTCTTAATCCCCTTCACCTATGTTGTCATCACCCCACACCTCTCCCCTTGGGCAATAACTAGTTTGTTCTCTATATTTATGAGTCTGTTTCTGGTTTTTTGTTTGTTTTGTGTTTTAGATTCACAAAGAAAAAGGTTTTAGGGTTTTCTATACATAGAAAACCCTAAAGACCCCACCAAAAAACTATTAGAACTGATAAATGAATTCAGTAATGAGTTACAAAATTAATATATAGAAATCTGTTGTTTCTATACACTAGAAAGAGAAATTAACAAAATAATCCCATTTACAATTGCATCAAAAAGAATAAAATATCTACGAATAAACTTAACCAAAGAGGTGAAAGACCTGTATCTGAAACACTGATGAAAGACATTGAAGACCACACAAACAAATGGAAAGATGTACTATGCTCATGGATTGGAAGAATTAATATTGTTAAAATGTCCATGCTATCCAAAGCAATCTACAGATTCAATGCAATCTTTATCAAAATACCAATAGTATTTTTCACAGAATTAAAACAAATAATCCTAAAATGGGTATGTACCCAGAAAAGACTTCAAATAACCAAAGCAATCTTGAGAAAGAAGAACAAAGATGGAGATATCACAATCTCAGATTTCAAGCTATACTACAAAACTATAGTAATGAAAACGGTTTGGTACTGGCACAAAAATAGACAGATCAGTGGAACAGAACAGAAAGGCCAGTAATAAAACCTGTATGGTCAATTATCTGTGGTCATTTAATGGTCAATTAATCTACAACTTATATGGTCAATTAATCTACAACAAAGAGGGCAAGAATATACAATGGGTAAAAGACAGTCTCTTCAATAAATGGTGCTGGGAAAACTGGAAAGCTACATCCAAAAAAAAAAAAAAATGGTTGAACTGAACCACCATACTCAAAAATAAACTCAAAATGCAGTAAAACCTAAATGTAAGACCTGAAACCATCAAACCCTTAGATGGAAACCATAGGTAGTAATCTCTTGGATATTGGCCTTAGCAACATTTTTCTGGCTATGTCTCCTTCGGCAAGAAAGACAAATGCAAAAATAATTTACATCAAAATCACAATCTTTTAAAAAACTGCCAGTGGAAGCCTTCTGCCCTTCTCAGTGTGCCTTAAGGTGACAGTTGACTACCCTGAGGTATCATTTTCTTTTACAAAGTGTACAATTCTAGTAACGGAATCCATCCCAATCCCTACAATTATTATTCCCATACTGTTCAAGCATCACAGCCTCTACACATTCCAATGCTCCACCTTATAGGTGCACTGCATCCTGTTTGGCCACAGGTGGGGAGGCTTAGTAATTATGATACCACTGTGTGGCCCCACTTACTACCCACATACCATGCTTCGGTCTTTATTGCTGTCTAAGACCAGTGATTAAGCCAACTCTGATATCCCATCCTGAATGTCTTCGGGACACTTTGGAGCCAAGTCTTTTAGCTTTGGTTCTCTAGAAGATAGAGACTGAGTGCAATTTGAACAGGAGTGAAGGCAAAGGCGAGTGGGCAGGGAAGGAGCAGAAACTAAAACAATGATATAGTCCCAAACTAGTACCACTTGGTATCAAGCCCAGTTGATTGCTCAGTGTCAAGGGCTCATGCTAGGCATGGGGACACCCTAGTTAGCAGAACAGATATAGATGTACTCTCATGGACATGGCTGGCTTTATGGGCAGGTGAGCTGTGCAGTTCTATAAGGCTCCATTTAGAAAGGCATTGTGCTTTGTTTAATGTTCCACACTCACTATCTTGAAAATCTCAATAATTTGTGAAAAAGGGGCCTTACATTTTCATTTTGCACTGGGTCCTGCCAATTATGTTATCTGGTCCTGCTAATGTAAATTACAGTTTAGTAGGGGAAACAATCATATTCTCTCTCCTGAGGAATGTGAATTAGTGACATGGAGAGGGGGTCATTGTGGCAGGAGAAAATTATAAAGAGATGAAGACTAACAACGTTCACAGAGGCAGGAAGGACGGGAGCCAGCTACGGGATGGATGACAAAGTACATGAATGTAGCATGAGGGACTCTTATTTTTTAGTTTTTTTGTCTCTTTCACTTACCCCCCTAAACTAATCAATAATCTTGATTAATTAAGGTAAACAAAGTGGATCTCTGTTTCTTGGAATCTGAAAGAATCTAAGAACATACATATATGGAGGTGATTTAAATCATGGAAATGAAATAGAGGAAAAGGAGAGGAGAGCTGAGAATCTTTTAGGCCACTGTTATCTCACACTATCTCTGAAGGACCTTTCTTTTCTTTTTAATTTCATGAATTGATAGTTCTGGAAAATAAAACCTTTAAAAATACTTGAAAAATGAAATGAAAACAAAAAAGGCACACCAATTCCAAACTCACATTTTTTAATATTTTCAACAGATACAAAATTACATTTCAAAATCATAGAACAAAAAATTACATAGCATAAAAAAAGAAACTACAAAAACTACTTTGTTCACTGAAAGTGTGCATATAGGTTATTAATATAAAGATTTGCTAATACATGGTTAGGTTTTTTTTTTATCATTCCATAGTCATAACAACTAAATAAAAAGTTGGTAGTGAAGGAACAATTTTCCTATATTAAATGCTATATTTAACATTTTAAATTTGTCAGTAGTAACAGATTTTAACATGACAAATGAATGTTTCTTGTGTTAAACTACCTAAATTAGGTTGGATTGCTGACAATGCCTCTAGCAGGAGATATTATGTATCCAAACTGTTTCTATGTTTTACTCAGTAACACTCACAGTAGAGAAATTAGTTTCTCAAAGATATGTTTAAGGGAATGGAAGTGATTTTAAAACAATTTCAGCAAGCTCAGGACATTCACTTTTAATTTTTACCCAAAATGGAGCAAATAATGCTTGTTTCAAAATTCATCTTCCTTATCATTAATAGTATCAATTCTTTATCAGTTTCAAAAATTTGTCCTATTAAGTTATAGTTACATTTAAAGTGTCCTTCAGTTAAAGAAATGGATTCTGGATCCATGAATTCCCTATGTGTGGAGATTATTTGCATGGAAAATAAAAATTCCAAATGTTTTATCAAACTCATAATTAGTTTCTTTATATTTTATATGTGAATGCTACTGAATTTTGATGGCCTTATTCCTTCATCAGTCAGTTACAGTTTTAGTACTTTACTATGAGTTTTGGCTATGAACTCAATAAAAGGGGGATGATACTTCTGAATAAAATTAGTAAAAACACTTGGATCTTTAATTCTTTAGAATCACTTCTCTGGACATTGGTTTACTATTATTACTAACATACTACTGACATGTGTCTTTTCTTGACAAAACAGGACAGTAAGGCTTATTTCACCATCTATAATTTAGGGTTAAAAACAAATGACACAAATTTTACTTCCCTAATGTAGCTATGAATTTCAAAAAACAGGCTTGATTAAAAATTAAAATGACTGTCAATATAACAAGTTAGAAAAGTAAACAGATATTTACACTTTCACAGATTTGTATTCACTTTGGGGTTACAGTTAACGAACTAACCTTAAGATTTAACTCCTAATAACGTGGTCCTACTGCACAGGGAAGATTTTACTCCTAATAATGTGGTCCTACTGCACGGGACAAGGACACAGTCATGCCATCTGCAACCACGCAAGTTGCGAAACACCTGAACTGTCCCATATTCTGTTTAATGAGAGGTGTTCAAAGATCATGTGCCTGGATATAGCTGAAATATTAAATCGCTATAAATGCTGCTAAGCACTTACTCTTAATTTCTGTGCTTATTTCCTTGTGGATAAGATACAGGCAAACTGGCAGTGGTCTAAAGAACACACTTTGAGTTATGCTGCTCTAGGGAACCTGCACTGAAGACAGGGAGAAGAACCAGTGGGGAGTTTACAAAGGAACAGAAGGGAGGAGGAGGAGAAAAAGGAGACCACGGATTTGTGGAAAACTAGGGAAGTTTTAAGAAAGAGGAAGTGGTTAACTGTGTTAATTGCAAGAAAGGTCAAGTAGAATGAAGATCAGAAAGAAGTCATTGAATGAACAAGTAGGACATAGGTAACCTTTAAAAGAGTGATTTCACTGTTGGAGGAGGATCAGGAAAAGCATCTTTTAAGAATCTGCAGAATTTCTAATATTTCTTTGGTTGTGCAACAGAAAGCCATGTGGGGGATATAAAACTTCTGATCGACCGAATGTTTCTGAGTTGTGTGTAAGGATTTTAAATGTAGTAGAGAAACATAGTTAAATCAATCCATGGTAAAGACACACAACCTTTTGTAAATTGAGAAATCTGTCTTTGATTTATCACAACTGTGGTAAATCCAGAGCTTGATAAACTGGGTTTAAAGAAAGTCAGATCTACATATAGAGTTTACTTCAGTTCCCAGAACTTTCCTCCGCTCTCCTGGCCTCTCTGCTGTTAGCAAACAAGCATTTACTGTGTGCCTAACCCTGCTGGCTACTATAAGGCTACAACAAAGCCTAAGATTTGGTCTCTACCCTTGAAGGGGCTCATAGGATGCATATTATTAGTCATAATGCTTTCTGGTGTAAACAACTGAAAACCCCAGCTCAGTTGAGGTCAGCTCCAGGGTGGGCCAAATCAGAGACTCATTTGTCATGGAGGATGCAGATGTTTTTCATATTACTACTGTAACATCATTAACATTTCTGCCTTATCCTCAGGTCAGCTTGCCTGAAATCACAATGGCTGCGGCGACTGTTTCGGTGTCACAATCTCATGAGAATAGGTAAAGGTAGAAGAACCATGTCACCTCTGTATCTTATTTTATCAGGCTGCCAGCAGACAATCTTTGATGTTGCAAAGACCAAAACTACATCCTGAGCTCCTGCCTACACTAATCCCTGGCAAGGTGAAGAGGATTCCCACTTTGATGCTGTTCATTCTCTGGAGCTGGGGCTGGGTTTGGGCCCTACTTCCTGACAAACTTTTGGCCCCCAAGAGATGGCTTCTGAACTTAGGCAAGACTGGCTGTTGAGTAGGCCAATGACTGCCAACTCTTTTCACATCCTGACATGTATATCATGGTATATACAGAAAATGGTAATCCACTGTACAACTGGCTAAGATAAACCCAAGAGGTTTGCAACCCTGACTTGACTGAAGGCTCCTGCGGTCTCAACCCTGGTCAGCTCTTCCAAGGATGAGAGGGTTCACATAAGAACACAACTATATTTTATTCACAGTGCCTCAGTTGGGAAGTTCTGACCGGGCAATCCGCTGGATCTGCCAAAGAGAGAAAAACATGTACTCATACTAGACAGTCTATTATTATAGTAAATATTACAAGAGAAGACACGTAGTTTCTAAACCAACGTTCGGTGGTGTAAGCTCTTCCGGCAAGCTCTTCTCTGAGGTCTTCGTGCCTTTGCGCATGCTCCTCTTTTCTTGGTGCATTTTTTTTTTTTAAAGATTTTATTTATTCATTTGACAGAGAGCGGACAAGCAAGGGGAGCTGCAGGCGGAGGGAGAAGCAGGCTTCCCGCTGAGCAGTGAGCACTACAGGACGGGGTGGGGGGCGGGACCCAGCGTTAAGGTAGTTAAAATGGCCAGCACAATCCCTGGTACATAGTAAGCCCTCCTTACATGTTAGGTGTGCCTGGCAAACTTCTATTGAGCTGCCACTGCTTCTCTGAAGATGTCCCTTAGACATTTCGTTGGTGCCTCCCGTTTTGACACCGCTATTAGAACATTTATCACACTATAATTTGTTCTTTACCCACTCCCCCACTCCCCTTCTGTGAACAGTGACCCTAAAAGGCCAGTAATTGTTCTACACCTTATATCTCTCAGTGATCGTCAAAATTCACTTTCTGTTAGGTGCTCTACAAACGTTTGTTTTTGTTTTGGCCGATTCTGCCCAACGGATTGGGCGGGAGGAGCGTGCTAGAGAGGGAGGGCGCCGCCCACGGAGGGAGAGGGGCGTGACCGCCCAGGGTGCTCACGCTCGATATTCCCGGCGGGGCCAGAGTTGCAGCCCCAGATCAGCCCACAGATAAAAATGGGGCCCAATCTCACCCACCAGACCGTACGGTGCCCCGTTACCGGCACCCAGGCCTGAAAAGGAGAGTTTGGAGCGGAGACACGTCCGGGCGGCGGCGGCTGCCTCAGGGAGAGTGCCTTTGCCCAGGCCGGGGGTACACGCCCAGCCCGCCCGACCTCGCGCCCCCGCCCAGCGCACCGCTCGGCGCCCCGTTTCCCTCCCGATGCCGGCGGGCCCGGGAGCCTCGCGGACGTGACGCCGCGGGCGGAAGTGACGTTTTCCCGCGGTTGGACGCGGGGCTCGGTTGCCGGGCGGGGGAGGGCTCGTCCGGTTTTTCTCAGGGGACGTTCAAATTATTTTTGTAACGGGAGTCGGGAGAGGACGGGGCGTGCCCCGACGTGCGCGCGTCCTCCTTCCCCGGCTCTTCGCCACCATTCACTGGCGCCTGCCCTGGGGGGGAGTCATGCCGCCCAAAACCCCCCGGAGAGCAGCCGCCGCCGCCGCCGCCGCCGCCGCCGCCGCCGCCGCCGAACCCCCGCCGCCGCCGCCGCCCCCTCCCGAGGAGGACCCCGAGCAGGACAGTGGCCCCGAGGACCTGCCTCTGCCCAGGTGAGCGAGCAGAACCGCGGCGACCGCCACGAGAGAAGGGCGCCCCGAGAGTGCGTCGGGGCAGGCGCCCCGGCGTCTAGGCGGGGGCGCGTCTCCGCTGGCGGCCGCCTCCGGGCTGGAGGAGGGTCCTCCCGTGTCCCCCACCACCGCAGAGCGCCTGGAGGAGGGTGACAGGGGTCTGGGTTCGGGAACGAGGGGAAGGAAGCCGGGAAGGGTCTCGGCTCCAGCTTGACAGGTGTCGGGCGGGTGGGGCTCGGGTCCCTGAGCAAAGTGACAGGTGCCGCCTTTCCTCCTCTAGGCGGAAAAGCTTGCAGGCGGCGGGTGATTTAGAGGCCCCATCAAAGGCAAAAAAGAAAAAAGACTGACTAGTGTCTGCTGGAGATTTTGTCTCCTGTTGAGATCTGTAGTATTTCGGTGGTCGTTTGACTTTCTGTTTTGGTATTCTGCGATGCAACAGCTGAAAGTGTTCCTCTGGGCGTGCACTGCATCTGAAGCCCAGTCCTGGGAGAGGCCAACCAGGAAAGCCATCGGACGTGAAGTCCAGGGTCCTGCGTGTCAGTTGCCCCTAGGGTACTCGGCTGAGGTGTTTTTGTGGCGCTCCCTTATATTCAGAGCCATGGGTAGTTACTGGAGGAACATAACTCTTGAGAGGAACTGGTGTGTGGGAGAAAGTTTTGTAAGACGTTTAGTCTAAGTGCTTAAAAGTTGCTCAACTTTTCTTTTATTCCCGTCGCATAAAACTCTTGTATATTATTAATCTTCAGCATTTTTCATTATTTCTTTCATTTTGCCTTTGAGCCAGGAAACAACCTTGTGTCCTCTCGTTTTGTTTTTTTGGGGGGTACAAAATTAGTGATGTTCTTGTGCTCACATGAAACTTTTTTCCCCCCCCAAGTGGTATCTAACTTTAGGCGAGTCCATGATAATGTAGTAGAACATGACGGGGGGTATTTATTCCATTGCAACATTTCTACTTTTCTTGATTGTGAGACTTTATAGTTAAGAAGCTAAGGTTGAAAGAGTATGATTGCCATTATTATTGTCAGTACCGGTTCTACTTTGAGACTACATATCGATTTTGGAGGAATGGGATTCCTTTCAGTCCCTCACCTCTTCCTCCCCTGTTCTAGCCCGTTACCAAGTCCTATTCTTTCAACTTGCCAGACACTAACAGAGTTCAGACAAATTGTAAAAAAATTGGAATGGGCTTTTGGGATGGCCTGTGAAAGGCTATTAAAAATACATATGTTTAAATGGATTGTCTTATGGGTGAGTTAAAAATCACACTCACGGGAAAAAAAAGTCTAGGATGTTCTGGGAGAAGACACTTAATTTCTGAATAAGCTCTGATGTATCCAGTACTTGAAGGTTTTCATTTGGAAAAAGCAGTAAATTTACTCTAAAGAATTCCATGTTATCCAGTTATTATAGGGTAACCCAGAAATACTGAAATTATGGCCATCACCTGGGAAAAGAATGCCTTTCTTCCCCACCCCAACATTATGTTATATACTTTTAAATGATGGAACTATCAAAAAATCTCCTGTAAGTCAAAAGCATACAAGATACACTCTACTCTTGATTATCAATACCCACAAAAGGTTTCACTAGTATGGGCAGTTGAACTCTGTAGATTAGCTGCTTAGCAAGGGTAAAAACTAGTGCCAGGCAATCCGAAGCCTAGCAACTTGCTTAGGGATGGATTCAGGGCCCACTCCACCTGCACTTTCAGTGACAGTGTGTTTCTACCTTGAAGGTTGAGATCTTCTTTCTGTTGCATTATATCTGACCTAAGTGGTGAAGTTGGAAGGAAAACCTTCACTAGGAACAGCACTTCACCTTCATTGTTGACATAATCAAAAGTTAATTATGTTTTGAAGGAGGGTTGGCAGTCTGGAATAGTGGTCAAGGGCATGGATTATGGAATTAAACTATTGGGTTTCCCACTTACTGGCCATGACCTCGAATGAGTACTTTAACTTCTCTGATTTGGTACTTATCTGTAAAACAGGATAGTAAGAATACTTATCTAATAGGCTGATGTGTGGATTCCACTGAAACTATGCATCTAAGGTACTTTGTACAGACAGGACTAGAATAAATACTCAAAAATTATTAAGTATTCCTCATATTATTATTATTAGGTGTGAAATAGGCATTAAATGAATGAAAAGGAATTAGCCAACAAGAAATTATTGACTACCTATCTTGGGTAAGGAGGATCAAAGAGAAAAGGCTGAAATAAGCATAGCAGTAATTTATGTTAAGTTAATCATCATGTAAGAAATGCTAGTAGTTAGAGAGATTATGTGAGACATTGATAAGTTGTAGACTGCATTTTAGCAAAGTTCCTGATACTAAATTGATTCTGTCATGTTATATATGGGCTTTCTTTGTGCTGTTATTGTCATCCCAATTTTCCTATACAGCTTTAGCTATCATACTTACTTATACAAAACTATTTTGCTTTTTGAACTGTATGTGATTCACCAGGCCAGCAAACATCTTTCACTGTGTTGTATTTTTGTTGGAAACACTATGAAAAAGATAAACATGTTTAAATTCTACCTGTAATTTTGTTCAAGGATAAATAAGATTTTAAAGTATTTAGTGATGCTTTTTTTTCAGAACAGTGCTGTTATATGCAAACCATTGAAAGAAATGTTTACTTAATTAGTTTGATTTGTAAGTATATCCCTATTATATGTCTATTTTTATCTGGTAGGCTTGTGTTTGAAGAAACCGAAGAACCTGATTTTACTGCATTATGTCAGAAATTAAAGATACCAGATCATGTCAGAGAAAGAGCTTGGTTAACTTGGGAGAAAGTTTCGTCTGTGGATGGAGTATTGGTAAGGATTTCCTTAACATTTTTTGAAAAATTTCTCATTTTATTTATTTATTTTTTTAAAGAAAATTTTATTTATTTATGTTAGAGGGAGAGAGAGAGAGCCTGAGCACAGGGAGGGGCAGAGCGGGAGGGAGACAGAGAATCTTATTTTATTTTATTTTATTATGTTATGTTATGTCACCATACATTACATCATTAGTTTTTGATGTAGTGTTCCATGATTCATTGTTTGCGTATAACACCCAGTGCTCCATTTAATACGTGCCCTCCTTAATACCCATCACCAGGCTAACCCATCCCCCCACCCCCCTCCCCTCTAAAACCCTCAGAAGGAGACAGAGAATCTTAAGCAGACTCTGCTGAGCACAGAGCCCAATGCAGGGCTTGATCTGAGGACCCTGAGATCATGACCTGAGCCAAAACCCAAGAGTTGGACGCTAAACCGACTGAGCCACCCAGGCGCCCCCAAAATTTTCTCATTTAAAAAAATAATTTTGAATTACTCTAGATAATTTGGAAAATAGAAAAACATAAAGAAAAGAAAAGCAAGTAATAATTTTGTTACACAGAGGTAAATAACATACATCTGATAGCATTAAAAATTTTTAAAAATCTCCACAGGTAAACCCCTCCAAAGTATTTTAAAGCAAATCTTAGCTATCATATTTTATTCATACATACTTCACTCTGATACAAAGACTTTTTGAAAAACAAAGCCATACCTTATAATTTTTAGTATCTTATAATGTGTAGTGTTCAAAATTCCTGATTGTTTCAGAATTAGTTTTGTTAGAATTTAGAATCTTTGATAGCATTTGATATATTTCTTTCCTTTTTTTCTTTGCATAAGTATATGTGTGTATATGTAATATTACTACTACTAATAACACCAGCAAATAATTACTAGTGCTTTATATGTACTGGGGGAATATTATAAACATTTAAAAAAATAACTCATTCAACAATCCATTGAGATATGAAATAAAAAATCTTTATTTTACATGTAAAATGTAAAATCTTGATGTTTTAGAAGATACTGAAATAGAGTGAGGTTAAGTAACTCGATCGAGGTCCCTGGCTTGGTCATTTAAAACACAGATTTGGGACCATACATGTAATTACATATAGTTACATATAATAGTTTTGTATCTTGTTTTAAATTTTTTCTCTTTTTTTCATGAGTATTTTATTATGTTGTTAAATATTTTTTTGGTATTTGATAATGTTTCCAATGGTACTATAATATTTTATACATTAGATATATTTTAATTTGCTAAAACTCTTACTATTATTGGACATTTTTTTCCCCACAACTTTTTGGCACTGTAAAATGATGTGATAAACGTCTTTATTCATAAGAATAATGCCTGGCAAAAGGTAAGTCCTTGATAGTTTGTTAAATAAATTAATGAATAAATCTGATTATTGGAATACATTTTTACAAGTTGAATTACTGAGTCAACAGCTATGAACATTTATATATCTTTTGGGAATTATTGTTAAATTACACTCCAGACAGACACTTTTAATGAATTTACTTTCTTTTTAGCATTGTATTATTGTACATGTCTGTCTGTTTTTACTGATCAGATTAACACAGCAAAATATGTTAACGTACATCCCATAAAAATGTTTAAAACCATTAAAAAATTCTAGTATCTTAGTCCATTTGGACTATTTTAACAAAATACCACAGACTGGGTAGCTTGTAAACAACAGAAGTTTATTTCTTGCAGTTCAGGAGGCTGGGAAGTCAAGATCATGGTTTTGGCAGATTCTGTGTCTGTGTGAGGGCTCGCTTCCTCCTTCATAGATAGCACCTTGTCATTGGCTTTACAAGTCAGAAGGGGTGGGAGTTTTCTCAGGCTTCTTTTATAAGGCACTGGTCCCAATTATGAGGACAGAGCCCTCATGACCTAATCACTTCCTAAAGGCCACAACTCCTAATACCTTTACATTGGGCATTAGGTTTTAAGCATATGAATTTTGGGGGACACAAGCATTCAGTGCATAACCTCTGGTAATAAAAAAGAGAAAATGAATCCAATTTCAAAGACCTGAACATAATCTGGAGCTCCTTACTAAAAAGGGAGGAATATTGAAGTATCTTGGATGAATGACTTTGGTATTATCTTCCCAAAGCATTTGTACTTCCATTGATTTGGGTACTTCATGTACAAAGCTTTTTTTGTGCATATGCAGTTACAGGGAGTCATAGCTCCTTCACCTCTTGCTCACAAATGCTAGGCTTTTAGTTTTCAGAAAGTTGGGAAGGAGCAGCAGATTATAGAGAGTATTGGGGAATATTGGTAGTTTCCAATTTATGAGTGGGTTATGTTCCCAGTCTCTTTGTAAGTACAATATAGTAGTTAGGCTTCCAGGCTAGTTCACACAAAACTGTTTTTTTACTGAACTGTAACAGTAATAGTGTCTTCAGACTTGACTACAAGTATGAATAAATGTTACTACTTTCTTATCCTATGCTTTTACCCTGGCTTTATCCTTACCTTCCATAGTAACTGGCACAGTTTAAATCTCATTTCCTAGTGGAGCTGGAGGAAGACAAGGAAGGAATTTCATCTTTGGGATATTGGGTACCTGTTTTTTCCAGGGGTGTATGACAGAGGAGGATGTGGTATTGTCCTATTATAATTACCAGACGTTTACCTAGAAATATTATTTTAAATGATAGTTAAGTTTTTGAGGGTTGGCCTGAGCATTTAATCTCTGATTATACAGTCATTTCTAAGGGAGAATGTGACAGAGCTTGTGCAGAGAAGTGAATGTTATGACAAATGAACCCATTTCTGATGTAGCTATTCCATTCTAGCTATTCTAGATAACAGTTGGCTATCTTCTTTTAAACAAGAAGAAAAATGTAGTAGCAAAGGGAACTCTTTTTGGCAACTGGAAGTAGATGATGTTTATTGGAATAGAGGGTGGGTTAAGAGCAAGGATTTGTCATCAGACAGACTGACTCAAGTCTCAGTTCTACTGTTTACTAGCTCCATGATCTTAAACAAGTTACCTAAAATCTCCAAGCCTCAGTTTTGTTATTTGTAAAAATGACTAACAATAATTTCTGGATCTTGGAGTTAATAGTGTAGATTAACTTCATGCACATAAAGCACTTATTAGTGTAAATGAATGCCTATATTAGATCATGCAACCAGAATAATTTGACTTAAGAACTACCCTGGAAAATTTTATATTAATATAATTTTTTAGGAGAAGTTAATCAGTTAAAATCCTTGAATTTTTAAAAGTTATTTAAATTTCAGTAATATTTAATATACAGTGTAATGTTAGTTTACTGTACAGGATAGTGATTCAGTACTTCCGTACAACACCAGGTGCTCATTACAGCAAGTGCCTTCCTTAATCCCCATCACCTATATCACCAATTTCCCCACCCACCTCCCATCTGGTAACCATCAGTTTGTTCTCTGTAGTTAAGAGTCTGTTTCTTGGTTTGCCCCTCTCTCTTTTTTCCCCTATGATCATTTGTTTTGTTTCTTAAATTCTACAATAAGTAAAATCACATGGTATTTGTCTTTCTCTGACTGACTTATTTTGCTTAGCATAATATTCTCTAGCTCCATTATGTCATTGCAGATGGCAAGATTTCATTCTTTTTTATGGCGGCAATAATATTCTATTGTATAAATTCCACATCTTCTTTATCTGCTTATCAGTCAGTGGACACTTGGGCTATTTCCATAATTTGGCTATTACAGATAATGCTGCTATAAACATTGGGGTATCCCTTTGAATTGGTATTTTTGTATTCTTTGGGTAAATATCTACTAGTGCAATTACTGGATCATAGGGAAGTTCTATTTTTAACTTTTTGAGGAACCTCCATACTGTTTTCCAGAGTGGCTGCACCAGTTTATTCCCACAAACAGTGCAAGAGGGTTCCCTTTTCTCTACATGCTCGCCAATGCCTGTTATTTCTTGTGTTGTTGATTTTAGCCATTTTGATGGATGTGAGGTGATATCTCAGGTTTAATGTGTATTTCCTTGATAATGAGTGATATTAAGCATCCTGTCATGTATCTGTTGGCCATCTGTATGTCTTCTTTGGAAAAATGTCTATTCATGTCTTCTGCCCATTTTTTAATTGGGTTATTAATTTTGGGGGGTGTTTTATAAGTTCTTCATATATTTTGGATACTGACCCTTTATCTGATATGTCATTTGCAAATAACTTCTCCCATTCCATAGGTTGCCTTTTAGTTTTGTTGTTTCCTTTGCTGTGCAGAAGCTTTTTATTTTGATCAAGTCCCGATAGTTTATTTTTGCTTTTGTTTTCCTTGCCTCAGGAGACATATCTAGAAAGAAGTTGCTATGGCCAGTATCAAAGACGTTACTGTCTGCATTTTATTCTAGGATTTTTAAGGTTTCAGGTCTCACATTTAGGTCTCTAATCCATTTTCAGTTGATTTTTGTGTTTGGTGTAGGAAAGTGGTCCAGTTTCATCTTTGGCATGTTGCTGTCCAGTTTTCCCAAGACCCATTTGTTGAAGAGACTTTTTTCCCATTGGATAGTCTTTCCTGCTTTGTTGAAGATTAACTGACTATGTAGTTGTGGGTTCATTTCTGGGTTTTCTCTTCTGTTCCATTGATCTTTGTGTCTATTTTTGTGCTGGTACCATAGTTTTGATCACTGCAGCTTTGTAATATAACTTGAAATCTGGAATTGTGATGCCTCCAGCTTTGTTTTTTAAGACGGAATCAAAACCATATGAATATTTCAATAGATGAAAAAAAAACCCCATTTTACAAAGTACAATATCCATTCATGATAAAAATCCTCAACAAAGTAGGGTTAGAAGGAACATAACCTCAACATAATCAAGGCCATATAAGAAAAACCCACAGCTAATATCATCCTCAATGGGGAAAAACAGAGCTTTTCCTCTGCAGTCAGGGACGAGACAGGGACGTCCACTCTCACCACTGTTATTACTAGAAGTCCTAGCCACAGCTATCAGACAACAAAAAGAAATAAGAGACATCCAAATCAGGAAGGAAGGAGTAAAACTTTAACTATTCGCAGATGACACGATACTCTATATAGAAAACTTAAAAGACTGCTAGAACTAATACATGAATTCAGTAAAGTCTTAAGATTCAAAATCAACATACAGAAATCTGTTGCATTTCTATACACCAATAATGAAACAGCAGAAAGAGAAATTAAGGAATTGGTTCCATTTACAATTGCACCAAAAACAATACCTAGGAATAAACCTAACCAAAGAGGTGAAAGACCTGTATTCTGAAAACTATAAAACACTGATGAAAGAAATTGAAGATGACCCCAAGAAATGGAAAGACATTCCATTCTTATGGATTGGAAGAACAAATATTGTTAAAATGTCTTTACTATCCAAAGCAATCTACACAATGCAATTCCTATCAAAATACCAACAGCATTTTTCACAGAGCTTAGAACAAACAATCCTTAAATTTGTATGGAACCACAAAAGGCCCCAAATAGCCAAAGCAACCTTGAAAATAGTTGAATTTATAAATGTATGTGTAATGATTCTGATGTGGTACTTTTTCTAAAATTTAAGGAAAGGTTTGTGGTATTTTGTCTAGAAAAATGTTTTTCCCTTTTCGTATAAATGTTTAATAAGCGTGTAATATGTAATTGCTGTCATTATATTAGATGGTGTTCATACCGCATATAGCATATAAATAAGGGACTTTCCATTAAGAAATTGGCCAGGAGTGCTGTTATGTTGTGACTTACAGTGAATCAGTTGTTAGAATTTTGATTTTCTTTCTGCATCTTAAATGACTGCGTGGGTGAATGGAAACGGCCTTGGACCTGGAGGCAGGAAACTTTTGATTATAGTAGTTGCATTTTAGCCATAGGATTTTAGGTAAATTGGTGAATTCTCCAAGTCTCAGTTTGTTTATCTGTAAAGCAGAAATGACATCTGAATGTCAACCTCTTAGGGTTTTGTGTGTGTATATATATTCAAGAGCTTTGAAATATATTGCCCTTGTTAGAGGCATTTGTTTTTGTGATATGGGTCATTATGTATAGGAAGATAGTTGAAAGAAATAGTTTGGAATTGGAGTAATACTAGGCATTCCATGTAAGTTACACAGTACTACAGTCCTATGAAACCTCTTCATGCAGGGTTCTTCATGCAGGGCTGAAGTCCTTCTTTTGCAAATAACTTCTCCTTTGCAAAAGGTTCTTCTTTTAATAACCTTAAAAAAAAAACCAGAATATTTAATTAATTAATTAATTATTTTGAGAGAGAGAGTGTGCACATTCATGGGGGGGGCAAAGGAAGAGGGAGAGAGAGAATCTTAAGCAGGCTCCATGCTCAGTGCAGAGCCTGCTGCTGGGCTCGATCTCATGACCCTGAGGTCATGACCTGAGCTGAAATCAAGAGTTGGATGCTTAACTGACTGAGCCACCCAGGCGCCCCCAGTGACAGTTTTTTATTATCAAATATCCAGTGTTCAGAATTTTTCAATTTCATAAAATTTTTTCACACGTTGTAATCAGGATTCAAATGAGGTTCGTATATTGTAATTTGTTGACTTGTGTCTTAAATCTCTTAATCTATAGATTTTACCTTCTACTTCTGTTCCCCATCCCTTTCTTTTCTTATAATTTATTTGTTGAAGAAACTGGATGGTTTATTCTGTAGAATTTCCTACAGTGTGTATTCTGCAGGTTGCATCTCCTTCATTGTTTAACATATTTGTCTAATTCTCTGTATTTTCTGGAAATAGATCAGGCCTAGAGGCCTGGAAGAAATACTTCAGAGATATTTTTGTGAATGCCCATTGGGAGGCAAACATCTTGTTATGTCTCTTTTTTTGTTATAAGCGATTACTGTTGACCATTGACTGGATCCATAGGGGTTGCTAAATGGTAATCTGATAACTTTATCATTCCTCTTTCAATTATTAGTTGTAATAATCGAGAGAAACTTTTTTCGTTAACTGTTCTTTTTTTAAAGGTTTATTTATTTATTTATTTATTTATTTGACAGAGAGAGACTCAGCGAGAGGGAATACAAGCAGCGGGAGTAGGAGAGGGAGAAGCAGGCTTCCCGCGGAGCAGGGAGCCTGATGTGGGGCTCGATCCCAGGACCCCGGGATCATGACCCGAGCCGAAGGCAGACGCTCAATGACTGAGCCACCCAGGCGCCCCTCATTAACTGTTCTTATTCTAAAGTATAGTTCATCAGGAAAGGAAGGATAAGTGCTTTATGCTTTGCTTTTATTGACTAGTTTTTAAACTAACACATTTGTTCTGTAAGATTCTCCAAAGATGACCAATGATTGTAATCATCTTTCCAAATATTATGTTGACAGTGCCAGTAGACCAGGTTGGCTATACATAGATATTTAATAAGATCTTTATTCAATAATGTGACATTTTATAATTTCAAGAATGTTATCTAAGTGGGATTGTACGGTATTTAACCTTTGGGACTGGCTTTTTTCACTCGGAGTAATTCCCTGGAGAGTCATTGAAATTGTATATCAATATATTAGTTTGTTAGGGTTGCCATAACAAAATACTACAGACTGGGTGGCTTAAACAACAGAAATAAATTTTGTCATATTTCTGGAGACTAGAAGTCCAAGTTGAGATGTCAGCAGGTTGTTTCTTCTGGGACTTCTCTGTTTGGCTTGCAGATCGCCACCTTCTCCTTGCACTCTGGAATGCTTTTCCTATGTGCACGCATCCTTGGTGTGTTTTTTGTGTCCAAATTTCCTGTTCTTATAAGGACATTAATCAGATTGGATTAGGGCTCACCAAATGTCCTCACTTTATTGTACCTCTGTGAGGCCCTGTCTTCAAAACCAGTCACATTTTTGGATACTTAGAGTTAGGACTTCAGCATATGAGTTTTCAGGCGTTGGGCAGCGGGCACAAGTCAGCCCACTGCAATTTTTTGTTGTTGTTGTTCAGTAGTATTCTATGGCATGACTGGACCGCAGTTTGTTTAACCATTCACTCATTGAAAGATGTCTGCCTCATTTGTATGTTTTAGCTGTTATGAATACAGCTGCTGTGAACATTTGTGTATAGGTTTTTGTGTAGATACCAGTTTTCATTTTTCTGGGGGAGTGCAATTGCTGGTCATATGGTATGGTCATATGTGTTTAATTTTTTAAGAGCTGCCAAACTTTGTTCCAGCTGTACCAGTTTATATTCCTACCATCAATATATGGGTGATTCAGTTTCCTTGCGTCTTTGCCAACATTTGGTGGTGGTACTATTTTTTTAAATTAGCCATTCTTCTTGGTATGTAGTGATACCTCATTGTGGTTTGAATTCACAGTTTTCTGATGGCTAGTGATAGAGGATATTTTTTAAAATAGACTTTTCTTTTTAGAATAGTTTTAGGTTCACAGCAAAATTGAGCAGAGGGTACAGAGAGTTCCTATATACCCTCTGCCCCCACACATGATTAACCTTTTCCATTATCAACATTGCCACAAGAGTGCTACAGTTGATGAACCTACTCTGACACATCATTATCCCCCGAAGTCCATAGTTGCCGAAGGTCTTTTAAATGTGCTTATTTGCCATTGTTTATCATCATTAGTGTATTGTTTTTAATGTTTTTTGCCCATTTTGAGTTTCCATAGGCTTTCTATGTACACAATTATGTGTGAATAATGACAGCTTTATTTCTTCCTTTATAACCTTTTGCTTTCTTTCCCTTGCCTGTTGCACTGGCTAAGATTTCAATACAATGTTGAATAGAAGTGGTAAGAATTCCTACTCTTATGGAGAAATCATTCTGTCTTTTACCATTAAGTGTAATGTTAAGAGTAGGTTTTTCTTAGATGTCCTTTTTCAGATTAAGGAATTTTCCTTCTATTCCCAGTTTGCAGAGTTTTTTTTTTTTTATTGTAGCAAATAAATGTTGGATTTTATTAAATGCTTTTTCTGCATCTATTGTGATGATCATATTTTTCCTTTTTTAGACTGTTGATGTGATGAATAATATTGACTGTTAAAGCAATTTTCCATTCCTGTATAAATTCCACTTGATCATGATACAGTATCCCTTTCATATATTGTTGGATTTGATTTATTAAACTTTTGTTAAGAATTTTTGCATATTTATTCATGATGGATATTGGGTCTTTAGTTTTCTCTTTTTGGTTACAGGTTTTTTTTAGTGTTTTTTTTTTCCTTCAATTTTTGTTAGATTTTGTGACAGAATAATGCTGGCCTTATAGAATGAGTTGGGAAATATTTTGTTCTGTAATTTTTTTGTAGAGTTTGTGTAAAATTGGTATCATTTCTTTGTTAAATGTTTGGTAAAACCATCTGGGCCTCGAGGGTTTTTTTCTGTGGGAAAGTTTTTAACTACAATTTCAATTTCTTTAATAGATATGGGCAATTCAGTTTTCTTACTTTTTTTTTTTTTAAGATTTTATTTATTTGCCAGAGAGAGAGAGAGAGCGCGCATGGGCATTTGCACAAGCAGGGGGAGCAGCAGAGGGAGAAACGGGCTCCCCGCTGAGCAGGGCTGGGATCATGACCTGAGCTTAACAGACTGAGCCACCCAGGCGTCCTTTTTTTTTTTTTTTTTTGGTTTTCTTACTTTTTTGGCGAGCTTGGGCGGTGTGTGTTTTTCAAGGAATGGGTCAATCTAACTTGTTGAATTGGTATAAAATTGTTTATGATGTTCTTTTATTATTATACTTTATTATACCTTAATATTATTTTAGTAAACTTCACTATTGTATCTTACATGGTATGTATCATATATTATTAGTATAAAGCATGATGAAATGATCTCCTTATCCCTCATGTTTTTTGCTCTGAAATCTTTTTCTAATATTAATACAGACACTTAAGCTTTCTTTTGATAAATATTTTGTATCATATACCATTTTAAAAAAATACTTTTACTTTTAACCTCTTTGTATCTTTATTCAGTTGACCCTTGCACAACATGGGTTTGAAGTGGGTGGGTCCACTATACATGGATTTTTTTTTAAAGATTTTATTTATTCATTTGAGAGAGAGAGAGCACGAGAGTGGGGTGATGGGCAGAGGGAGAAGCAGACCCCCGCCGAGCAGGGAGCCCAATGCGAGACTTGACCCCGGGACCACGACCCAAGCCAAAGGCAGATGCCTAACGGACTGAGCCACTCAGGCACCTGGATTTTTTTTTCAGTAAATATAGTACAGTACTGTAAATGTATTTTCTCTTCATTATGATTTTCTAAGTAACATTTTCTTTTCTCTAGCTAACTTTATTGTAAGAATACAGTATATAATACATGTAACATACAAAATATATGTTAATCACCTGTGCGTATTATCTGTAAGGCTTCTGGTCAACAGTAGGCTATTAGTTAAGTTTTAGGGGAATCAAAATTATACATGGATTTTCTTCAGTTCATCCTTCTTTCCTTTCTTTTTTTCTTTTCTTCTTGAGAGAGATATGGGGGCAGGGAGAGAAGGGAGGGAGAGAGAGAATTTTAAGCAGCCTCCAAGCCCACCATGGAGCCCAATGTGGGGCTCCATCTCACAACCCTGAGATAAATGACCTGAGCTGAAATCAAGGGTTGGATGCTTAACTGACTGAGCCACCTAGGCGCCCCACAAAGATTTTCAATTTCATAGGGGTCAGCAGCTCTAACTCCCATGTTGTTCAAGGGTCAACTGTATTTAAAGTGGGTTTCTTATAGGCAACATATAGTTGGGTTGGTCTTTGCCTCTTAATTAGGGTTTTTAGACTGTTGACATTTAATGTGATTTTTGAAATGGTTGGGCTTCAGTCTACCACCTTGCTGTTTGTTTCTACTTGTCTCATCTTTTCTTTGTTGCTTTTCCCTCTTTTTATGCCTCTGTTTGCATTGACTATTTTTTTATGATTCCTTTTTTGTCATTTGTTGGCTGGCTTGTAAGCTATAACTTTTTTGTGTTATTTTAATCATTCTTTCAGGGTTTATAGCATATATTTGAAACTTTTCACAGTCTGTTTTCAAATGATATTATATTACTAAATGTACAGTATAAAAACTATGTCAGTATGCTTTCATTTCTTCCCTCATGGCTTTTATCCTGTTGTCATACATTTTACTTGTACATGTGATAGAAACCCCATAATATAGTGTTATTATTTTTGCTTTAAACAATTATTTTTTAAAGAAATCTAAATAATAATTTAAAAAAGTCTTTTTATTAGCCATGTAGCTATAATTTCCAGTGTTCTTCATTCTTTTATAAAGGTCCAGATTTCCATCTGGCATCACTTTCCTTCCTTGAAGGATTTTCCTTAACATTTTCTACAGTGCAGGTCTGATGATGAGTTCTGTCAGCATTCACACATCTGAAAGTCTTTATTTTGCCTTAGTTTTTTTTTTTTAAGATTTTATTTATTTATTTGAGAGAGAAAGAGCGTACAAGCTGGGGGAGAAGTAGAGGGAGAAGCAGACTCCCCAATGAGCAGACAGCCCAATGTGGGGCTCAATCCCAGGACTCTCAGATCATGACCTGAGCTGAAGGCAGCCGCCCAGCTGGCTGAGCCACCCAGGTGCCCCTTGCCTTAGTTTTTAAAAGATATTTTCATGGTTAAAAAATTGTAGCTTGGGGGAAACCTGGGTGGCTGAGTTGGTTAAGCATCTGCCTTTGGCTCAGGTCATGATCCCGGAGTTTTGGGATTGAGCCCTGAGTCAGGCTCCCTGCTCAGTGGGGAGTCTGCTTCTCCCTCTCTCTCTCTGCTTTCCCCCCTGCTTGTGTTCACTCTCTCTCTCAAATAAATAAATAAATAAATGTAAAAAAAACGTAGCTTGGCTTTTTTTCCCCAAGTCCCATTATGTTCTAGCTTGCATTGTTTCCAAAGATAAGTCTGCTACCATCCAAATCTTTGTTTCTCTGTATGTAAAATGGTGTATTTTATGATCTTCTTCTCCCTAGTGAATATTTAATGCTAGAAAATTGTTTATTTATTTTTAGAGAGAGAAAGAGCGTTCCGTTTTCTTCCTCTTGCATTAAGTGTTTTTATCAGATGATTTTGGATTTTGTCAAATGATTTTCGGTGCTTATTAATATAATGATGTTTTTTTTTTTTTCTCTCTTATTGGTATTACTTTAATTGATTTTCAGATCTTAAACCAGCATGGAACTTCTAGGATAAATCCTACTCAATCATGGTGTATAATCTTTTTTATATGTTTGTGAATTTGGTTTGACAGTATTTTGTTGAGGATTTTTGGCATATACTCATAGGAGATTTTATCTTTGTTTTCTTTCCTTATAATTGTCTTTGTCTGATTTCAGTATCAGGATAATACTGGCTTCTCACAGAGTGAGTTGGGAAATCTTCCCTCCTAAGCACTTTTTATGGAGGAGTCTGATGAATTGTTACTAATTTCTCTTTAAATGTTTGGTAGAACTCACCAGTGAAGCCATCTGGGCCTGGACTTTTCTCTCTGGGAAGTTCTAAAATTACTATTCAATCTCTTGCTATAGGTTTATTCAGATTGTTTCTTTTTGAGTCAGTTTTGGTAGTTTGTCTCTCTTAAGGAATTTGTCCATTTCATCTGTTATAAGCATTCATGTTATAATTCTTTTTATTTCTGTAAGGTTGGTCTTTATGTCCTTACTTCATTCTTAATTGTAACTGATTTAAGCCTTCTTTCTTTTGTCTTGGTCAGTCGAACTAAAAGTTTCTCTATTTTGGTGATCTCTTAAAAAAAAAAACCAGTTTTTGGTTTCATTGATTTTCACTTTTCTGTTCTCTTTCCTAAACTGTTTCTTTCCTATTTTTTTCCACCATTTAATGCTTTATATTTAATATGTATATCAGATAACATTATTAAAGTTAATTGTGAACTTTCATCATGAAATACTCAGATAGGTCTAATATATAATTATATATAGTGTAATTATTATAATAGTAAATAATTGGGCTGCCTGCTTTTAAATTGCTTTTCCTTCATGGAAGTTTTCATCGTTGGCCAATATTGTTTACTGCAGTGTATTTTCTTCTTCCTAAGGACCCATGCAAGGAATTTAACCTTCATCTTTGAATGAAGAGCAGCTAGGTTTCTTCTGAGAACTAATTTACTTAATTTTGTGGTCACTGTGAATCTTCTAATTGATTATTTACTATTTTGGATGCTAACATCCAAGGCATTATAGCATGCAGTTTTCCAGATACTAACATTTTTCCTGTTATTTTTTTATCATCACTTTTATACTTTGCTTTCAAAATTTCAGAGAAAAGTATATTCAAAACTCAAATATTCTTTTTTAATTTTTTTATTTTTAACATTATTTATTTAAAATTTTATTGTTATGTTAATCACCATACATTACATCATTAGTTTTGGATGTGGCATTCCGTGATTCATTGTTTGTGCATAACACCCAGTGCTCCACGCAGAGCGTGCCCTCTTTAATACCCATCACCAGGCTAACCCATCCCCCCACTCCCCTCCCCGCTAGAACCCTCAGTTTGTTTTTCAGAGTCCATCATCTCTCATGGTTCGTCTCCCCCTCTGATTTCCCCCCCTTCATTCTTCCCCTCCTGCTATTTTCTTCTTCTTCTTTTTTTCTTAACATATATTGCATTATTTGTTTCACAGGTACAGATCTGTGATTCAACAGTCTTGTACAATTCACAACACTTGCCATAGCACATTCCCTCCCCAATGCCTATCACCCAGCCACCCCATCCCTCCCACCCCCTCACCACTCCAGCAACCCTCAGTTTGTTTCCTGAGATTAAGAATTCCTCATATCAGTGAGGTCATATGATACATGTCTTTCTCTGATTGACTTATTTCACTCAGCATAACACCCTCCAGTTCCATCCATGTCGTTGTAAATGGCAAGATCTCATTCCTTTTGATGGCTGCATAATCCATTGTGTATATATACCACATCTTCTTTATCCATTCATCTGTCGATGGATATCCTGGCTATTTCCACAGTTTGGCTATTGTGGACATTGCTGCTATAAACATTGGGGTGCACATACCCTTTTGGATCCCCACATTTGTATCTTTGTGGTAAATACCCAGTAGTGCAGTTGCTGGATCGTATGGTAGCTCTATTTTCAACTGTTTGAGGAACCTCCATACTGTTTTCCAGAGTGATTGCACCAACTTGCCTTCCCACCAACAGTGTAGGAGGGATCCCCTTTCTCCACATCCCCGCCAACATCTGTTGTTTCCTGACTTGTTAATTTTAGCCATTCTGACTGGTGTGAGGTGGTATCTCATTGAGGTTTTGATTTGGATTTCCCTGATGCCGAGCGATGTTGAGCACTTTTTCATGTCTGTTGGCCATTTGGATGTCTTCTTTGGAAAAATGTCTGTTCATGTCTTCCGCCCATTTCTTGATTGGATTATTTGTTCTTTGGGTGTTGAGTTTGATAAGTTCTTTATAGATTTTTGGATACTAGCCCTTTATCTGATACGTCATTTGCAAATATATTCTCCCATTCTGTCGGTTGTCTTTTGGCTTTGTGGACTGTTTCTTTTGCTGTGCAAAAGCTTTTTATCTTGATGAAATGCCAATAATTCATTTTTGCCCTTGCTTCCCTTGCCTTTGGCGATGTTTCTCGGAAGAAGTTGCTGCGGCTGAGGTCGAAGAGGTTGCTGCCTGTGTTCTCCTTTAGGATTTTGATGGACTCCTGTCTCACGTTTAGGTCTTTCAACCATTTGGAGTCTATTTTTGTGTGTGGTGTAAGGAAATGGTCCAGTTTCATTCTTCTGCATGTGGCTGTCCAATTTTCCCAACACCATTTGTTGAAGAGACTGTCTTTTTTCCATTGGACATTCTTTCTTGCTTTGTCGAAGATTAGTTGACCATTGAGTTGAGGGTCCATTTCTGGGCTCTCTATTCTGTTCCATTGATCTATGTGTCTGTTTTTGTGCCAGTACCATACTGTCTTGATGATGACAGCTTTGTAATAGAGCTGGAAGTCCGGAATTGTGATGCCGCCAGCTTTGCTTTTCTTTTTCAACATTCCTCTGGCTATTCAGGGTCTCTTCTGGTTCCATACAAATTTTAGGATTATTTGTTCCATTTCTTTGAAAAAAGTGGATGGTATTTTGATGGGGATTGCATTGAATCTGTAGATTGCTCTAGGTAGCATTGACATCTTCACAATGTTTGTTCTTCCAGTCCATGAGCATGGAACGTTTTTCCATTTCTTTGTGTCGTCTTCAATTTCTTTCATGAGTATTTTATAGTTTTCTGAGTACAGATTCTTTGCCTCTTTGGTTAGATTTATTCCTAGGTATCTTATGGTTTTGGTGCAATTGTAAATGGGATCGACTCCTTAATTTGTTTCTCTTCTGTCTTGTTGTTGGTGTATAGGAATGCCACTGATTTCTGTGCATTGATTTTATATCCTGCCACTTTACTGAATTCCTTTATGAGTTCTAGCAGTTTTGGGGTGGAGTCTTTTGGGTTTTCCACATAAAGTATCAGATCATCTGCAAAGAGTGAGAGTTTGACTTCCTCTTTGCCGATTTGGATGCCTTTGATTTCTTTTTGTTGTCTGATTGCTGTGGCTAGGACTTCTAATACTATGTTGAATAGCAGTGGTGAGAGTGGACATCCCTGCTGCGTTCCTGACCTTAGGGGGAAAGCTCTCAGCTTTTCCCCATTGAGAATGATATTCGCTGTAGGTTTTTCATAGATGGCTTTTATGATATTGAGGTATGTACCCTCTATCCCTATACTCTGAAGAGTTTTGATCAAGAAAGGATGCTGTACTTTGTCAAATGCTTTTTCTGCATCTGTTGAGAAGATCATATGATTCTTGTTCTTTCTTTTGTTAGTGTATTGTATCACGTTGATTGATTTGCAGATGTTGAACCAACCTTGCAGCCCAGGGATAAATCCCACTTGGTCCTGGTGAATAATCCTTTTCATGTACTGTTGGATCCTATTGGCTAGTATTTTGGTGAGAATTTTTGCATCCATGTTCATCAAGGATATTGGTCTGTAATTCTCCTTTTTGATGGGGTCTTTGTCTGGTTTTGGGCTCAAGGTAATGGTGGCCTCATAAAATGAGTTTGGAAGTTTTCCTTCCATTTCTATTTTTTGGAACAGTTTCAGGAGAATAGGTATTAATTCTTCTTTAAATGTTTGGTAGAATTCCCCTGGGAAGCCATCTGGCCCTGGGCTTTTGTTTCTTGGGAGATTTTTGATGACTGCTTCAATTTCCTTAGTGGGTATATGTCTGTTTAGGTTTTCTATTTCTTCCTGGTTCAATTTTGGTAGTTGATACATCTCTAGGAAATGCACCCATTTCTTCCAGGTTATCTAATTTGCTGGCATAGAGTTGCTCATAATATGTTCTTATAATTGTTTGTATGTCTTTGGTGTTGGTTGTGATCTCTCCTCTTTCATTCATGATTTTGTTGATTTGGGTCATTTCTCTTTTCTTTTTGATAAGTCTGGCCAGGGGTTTATCAATCTTGTTAATTCTTTCAAAGAACCAGCTCCTATTTTGTTGATCTGTTCTACTGTTCTTTTGGTTTCTAGTTCATTGATTTCTGCTCTGATCTTTATTATTTCTCTTCTCCTGCTGGGTGTAGGCTTAATTTGCTGTTTTTTCTCTAGCTCCTTTAGGTGTAGGGTTAGGTTGTGTATTTGAGACCTTTCTTGTTTCTTGAGAAAGGCTTGTATTGCTATATACTTCCCTCTCAGGACTGCCTTTGTTGTATCCCAAAGATTTTGAACAGTTGTGTTTTCATTTTCATTGGTTTCCATGAAGTTTTTTAATTCTTCTTTAATTTCCTGGTTGACCCATTCATTCTTTAGTAGGATGCTCTTTAGCCTCCATGTATTTGAGTTCTTTCCGACTTTCCTCTTGTGCTTGAGTTCTAGTTTCAAAGCACTGTGGTCTGAAAATATGCAGGGAATAATCCCAGTCTTTTGGTACCGGTTGAGACCTGATTTGTGACCTAGGATGTGATCTATTCTGGAGAATGTTCCATGGGCACTAGAGAAGAATGTGTATGCCATTGCTTTGGGATGGAATTTCTGAATATGTCTGTGAAGCCCATTTGGTCCAGTGTGTCATTTAAAGTCTTTATTTCCTTGTTGATCTTTTGCTTAGATGATCTGTCCATTTCAGTCAGGCGGGTGTTAAAGTCCCCCACTATTATTGTATTGTTGTCAATGTGTTTCTTCGCTTTTGTTATTAATTGCCTTATATAATTGGCTGCTCCCATGTTAGGGGCATAGATATTTATAATTGTTAGATCTTCTTGGTGGATAGACTGTTTAAGTAGGATATAGTGTCCTTCCTCATATTACAGTCTTTGTTTTAAAATCTAATTTGTCTGATACAAGGATTGCCACCCCAGCTTTCTTTTGGTGTCCATTAGCATGGTAAGTGGTTTTCCACCCTCTCACTTTCAATCTGGGGGTGTCTTTGGGTCTAAAATGAGTCTCTTGCAGACAGCATTTCGATGGGTTTTGTTTTTTAATCCAATCTGATAGCCTGTGTCTTTTGATTGGGGCATTTAGGCAATTTACATTCAGGGTAACTATTGAAAGATAGGAATTTAGTGCCATTGTATGGCCTGTAAGGTGACTGTTACTGTATATTGTCTGTATTCCTTTCTGGTCTATGCTGCTTTTAGGCTCTCTCTTTGCTTAGAGGACCCCTTTCAATATTTCTTGGAGGGCTGGTTTCGTGTTTGCAAATTCCTTTAGTTTTTGTTTGTCCTGGAAGCTTTTTATCTCTCCTTCAATTTTCAATGACAGCCTAGCTGCATATTTTGAGAGGGGTTCTCTGTGCCTCCTGGGTTTTGATGCCTGTTTCCTTCCCCACATTAGGGAAGTTCTCTGCTATAATTTGCTCCAGTATACCTTCTGCCCCTCTCTCTCTTCTTCTTCTGGGATCCCAATTATTCTAATGTTGTTTCGTCTTATGGTATCGCTTATCTCTCGAATTCTGCCTTCGTGATCCAGTAGTTTATCTCTCTTTTTCTCAGCCTCTTTATTTTCCATCATTTGGTCTTCTGTATCGCTGATTCTCTTTTCTGCCTCATTTATCCTAGCAGTTAGTGCCCCCATTTTTGATTGCACTTCATTAATAGCCTTTTTGATTTCGATTTGGTTAGATTTTAGTTCTTTTATTTCTCCAGGAAGGGTTTCTCTAATAACTTCCATGCTTTTTTCAAGCCCAGCTAGTATCTTTAAAATCATGATTCTAAACTCTAGGTCCGACATCATACTAATGTCCGTATTGAGTAGGCCCCTGGCAGATGGTACTACCTCTTGTTCTTTTTGCTGAGGTGATTTTTTTCATCTTGTCATTTTGTCCAGAGGAGAATAGATGAATGAGACAACAAAATGCTAACAGGTTAACAACATCCCCAGCACATATACTCTAAACAAATCAGAAAAGACCTGAAACCAGGGGAAAAGAAAGGGAAAGAAAGAAAAAAGAAAGAGAAAAAAAAAGAAAAAGAAAAAGATAAAAACAAAAACAGAACAGAAGAAAAATAGAATATGATCAGGCTAGTGCATAGATCAGTGCCACACACTAGATTTTGGGTGTATTTTGGTCTGTTAGAAGAAAGTCCTTCTAAAATTTTAAAGAAAGAAATAAAGAAACAAAATAAGGGTTGATACAATGAAGGGATGGAAGATGACGGTAAAGATGAAAATTATAAAAGATTTTATAAAAGGAATTGGTAAGACAAGTTGCTTGAAAAAAGAAGATAAAAAAAAAAGGGAGAGAATGTGATCAGGCAGGAGACTAGAACAAAGCCATACACTAGTGATTTAGGGTATATTTTGATCTGTTAGAGGAAACTGTATCTCAAAATTTTAAAGAGAGAACAACTTATATATATATGCCCAAAATAAGGGTATCTACTATGAAGGGGTAGAATATGACTCTAAAAATGAAAAATAAAATTTTTTTTTTCCAAAAAGGGATTGATAAGATGTTGGTTGAAAAAGGGAAAAAGAAAAATTAAAAAAAAAAATCAGTTAAAAAATTAACTTTGAAAAACTAATGAATCAAGGTAAAAAAGCCATGAATTCTAGTGCAATATTCCCCTAGTGCTGGAATTCTCCCGTCCTCCTTGATCGGTAAACTTGGTCTTGGGTGGCTGTTCGTGCTGATCTTCTGGGGGAGGGGCCTGTTGCCATGGTTCCCAAATGTCTTTGCCAGAGGCAGGATTGCCCCGCCCTTGTTGGTTCTGGCTAAGCAATCTGCTTGGGTTTGCTCTCGGGAGCTTTTGTTCCCTGCAAGCTTTCCGTACAGCTTTGGAGGACGAGAGTGAAAATGGTGGCTTCCCAATCTCCGCCCGGAGGAGCCAAGAACTCGGGGCTGTGCTCCTCAGTGCGCCCCCAGAGAAAAGCAGTCAGTCACTCCCGTCTCCCCGGTCACCGGCCGCACTCCGTGCCCACCCGGCCTGTGACCGAGCATTTCTATCTCTGGCACCCGACTCAGTGTGGAGTCTCCAAACCCAGGCAGATACCTGTGGTGCGCTCCTGCACCGCTCCTCCCCGGGGGCGGAAGGGGAGTCTCCCCAGATCTGCCGCTTGTTGGGTCCCTGCTGGAGGAGCAGTGGCCCAACTCTGTCGCCGATCACAGTTTATGGCAACCCCGAGCTGAGAGCCCGTGCCTCGGCTTCACCTCTGCAGCCGGCTTCCCCGCTCCGATACCTGGGAGCTCTGCTGCACTTGGGCACCCCCGGTCTTTCTGTGACCCCAAGGGTCCTGAGACCACACTGTCCCGCGAGTGTTCCATCCCCCCGCTTAGCCACTGGAGTGATGTCCCTCAGCGGAGCCCACTTCTAAAAGTTCCGATTTTGTGCTCTGCTGCTCTATCACTTGCCAGAAGCAGCTGACGGAGGCCCCCTCCCCCGCCTTCTATCCTCCTGAATATGGCCTCAGATTCACTTTTCTGCACGTCCTACCTTCCAGTAAGTGGTCGCTTTTCTGTTCAGAGAGTTGCTGCCACTCTTCTCTTCGATCTCCTGTTGAGTTCGTAAGTGTTCAGAATGGTTTGATCCCTATTCAGCTGAATTCCTGAGACCAGACGAAATCCAGGTCTCCCACTCCTCCACCATCTTGCTTTGCCCCCTCAAATATACTTCTTTTTAAGAAATCACATTTTATAGTAATAAAAGTGAATATCCATTCTTTCTATTTCTACTTCTGTAGAAATAACCATTGATAAGTTTTCATTCATTCTCTACCTCCAATCCTTCCTCCTTCCACCTTACCACATAGATATAAAGATTTTTGTCTTACCTAATTGAGGTCTTATGAACTGTCTTAAAAGTGTAAATAATTACTATTTATTATTATTGGAGTAGGCAATAGGTTCACATGGTTCAAGATTCAAGAGAAATAAAAATTAAACAGTGAAGTCTCTCTCATTCCTATCCCGCAGACACGTACTTTTTCCCTCCAGAAGCAACTGATAGAAGTTTCTAGTTTTTGCATTGTTCTGCACCTTGCTTTTTTCATGTAGCAATGTATCTTGAAGAGCACCTCACCCTCTGTGTTTAGCTTGATACTTTTAGTGGATGTATTTTCCATTGTATGGACATATAATTTACTTATGTACTCCCTTGTGATAAAGATTTGGTTTATTTTTGAATAGTCGATACTACAAACCTCTGCAGTGAATATCTTTATAGCCACATTTAATGCACAAGAAGACTTCTGTAGTATAGATTTCTAGAAGTCTAACCACTGGGTCAAAATTTAATAGATTATATCTTTGTTCATAGAATGAAAGTCTTTGCTCAAATCTCACTTTTTCAATGAGATCTACCACTACAGATCTAATACTGTAATCTGCCCTTATTCTCCCTCAAATTCTCTATCCACTTTACTCTGCTATTTTTATAACATAGTATATAGCTTACTTATTTATACTGATTTTTGTTTATTGTCTTTCTCCTCCCCCTAAAGTGTCAGCTTCAGGAAACAGGAATGCTTATTTTGTTTATGTATTCCTAGCAGTTAAAATAGTGCTTGTTGCTGTAGGCATTTAATAAATATTTATTGATAATTAAATAAATAAGAGAATAATGTTCAGAATTACACTTCCCCAAAATGCCCAAGTTCTTTATCCATATATTTTAGATTTTTCCTTAATTTTATTATATATAGTTTTAAGATTTTTAAAAAAAATCCTTTCTATTATATTTTGGGATACAAATTATTGAAAAACAGCCATAATGTATTTCTTTCTAAAAAATTACCCCCCTCCCCCACAGGGTGCCGGAGTGGTGCAGTCAGTTAAGCCATTAGCTCTTGGTTTTGGCTGGGGTCATGATCTCAGTGTTGTGAGATTGAGCTCCACGTGGGGCTTTGCGCTCAACTTGGAGTCTGCTTCAGATTCTCTCTCCCTCTGACCCTCCCACTTGTGCTCTCTTTCTCTCTCTCTCAGATGTATAGATAAATCTTTAAAAAAAATTACCCGCCCTCCAGTTCCCCCCAAACATAGAGCCAGATCTGAATTTCATCCCACCTGTCTATTAGGAATAGATACCAGAAGGATACATCAAATACTCTTTCATAGGATTGAAATGACTGTTGAGATTGTTTATGGGCTTCCAGGTGTGCTAGGTTGTCAACAGGTGTTGCTTTGAAATAAATGGTTAAATAATCTGTCAGTGAATTAATATTTTTTCGTATTTACATTCATCGTAATTTTAAAGGCTTGACATTCATGATAATTGATGTTCAGATTGGTAGTTATTTTTTTTTTAAGATTTTATTTATTTATTTGCTAGAAAGAGAGCGAGAGAGGGAACACAAGCAGGGGGAGAGGGAGAGGGAGAAGCAGGCTTCCCGTTGAACAGGGAGCCTGACGTGGGGCTTGATCCCAGGACCCTGGGATCATGACCTGAGCTGAAGGCAGACGCTTAAAAACTGAACCACCCAGCCTCCCGATTGGTAGTTATTCCTATCTGCTTTATTTTCAACTATAAACAGATAATCAAGTTTATATGAGACCTAGGTATTTAGGAGAGTTTTGAAGTAAATTATTTTATCAAACTCTTAATACTCTTCCTGTTTTAATTTATCTTTTATATGTGCCTTAATTTTCTCATTGTACAAACTATTTTTTAAGGTAACTTGAATCTGAATCATATTGCACTCAAAACCACCAAACATTCATTATTAGCTTTCCCCACCTTGGCTCTGTTTCAGAAAGTCTACCAAAATTTTTTTAATTAAGTTTATTTTTCTTGTTTTATTCAAGACATAAAAGCCAACAGCCAATGCTTTTTATCAACGTGAAGGTAAATTGTGTTACTGTGCTACATTGAATTCTAACAAAAGTGACAAATGCCCATTCTAATTGCCTTCCTCACAAGGGCATTGTGTAACTGGATGGCTATTTTATTACCTGAGGTTTTATTGTAAGTAAACATATGGGTTTTCTTAAATTTTTTTAAATATTGGAAAATTTGCCAGATTATCATTTTATGACTTGGAATCCTAGAAACTCCCAGACCACAGCACTTTGATGATCAGTGATCTCTTTTGGTTCCCTTCCAATCTGGGATTCTTTTATTCTAATGCCAACTCATTTATTCATTATTGATATTTTCCTTTTTTTAAGTAGTATATGCAATATTGGTAGAAGGAGTTGGCATGCAAACTTTGGAGATACCTTTTATCCATATAATTCAATTTGAGTTGTAGGAATGACCTCTCTCAATGTTTTTCAACCTTGTTTCTAAGAATGGTAGATATCAGTTTCATAGATCTTTTACAGAAAAGCTGATTATTTAGTGGCTATTTGGGTTTGGTGGCAGTTTTCTCTCCTATATGGTTATATCTTCTTAGGTGGATCATCTTTGGGCCCCTGACCAAATAAACTAAGCAGACAGCTTGACCAGAAACTAAGTTCCAGGTTAGTTATTTAGTTATCTAGTATCATTTCTTTGTGTGAGTTACTATTGCTCATACTCCCTAGTTGTTACCAATGTGTGAATGGGAGTTGAAGAAGCTATAGTAGAACCATTTGTCTTACCTCATACTTTGTAGTGGTGATTGAATTGCTGCTTGTTTTTCTGAGCATACTAAAGGAGAAAAAAAAGCTATTCTATTCTATATTGGGGTATAGCTATTAGTACTGCTTTTAAAAAAATACACATTTAACACCAAGTTCGTGCTGGATACTTTCCTAAGCTCTTGGGGGTACAGCAATGAATTAGGCATAACTGTTTTACCTTCCAGGTATTTACAGACTACTTGGGATATGGACAAATAAGTAAGTAGATCACAGTTCAGTTAAGTGTTTAGATATTCCTATCCACTGAGTTCTGTAGAAGTTCTTAAGGGAGGGAGCCCCATCTCTTGTACAGTGGGCCAGGTAAATCTGGACTTGCTAGGTACTTATTTTTCTGGGAGTGGAGTCAAGTCTCTCCTCACAACGGCTTCGCGTAACTGTGGCTGATTCACCTGTTGGTCACTCCTGTGTGTTGTATCGGAAGTGTGATTGAGGACCAGTAAGCTTCGCTTTCGCATTCCTTTTCTTGGCTATGCCGCTCTTGACTTTCACTTCTTCTGAGTACATCAAAGAATGTTTCTAACACTAACTGCTGTCAGCCAGTATCACATAGGTGAGGGAGGTGGGATTTTCTGACACATTAGTCTGTTATCCCTTTGGTTCCTACATACAGCCTTGGTGAGGAGGAAATCCAAGAGTAGAAGATAAAGACAGCTCTTATCCCCTCTATTCCTCTAATACAATCCTATAATACATTTAATTTATAACCTTATTGTTAATCACTCATTACAATCCTGTGAGTCAAGAGTAAGGATGTGTCCTACTGACCGTGAGTTAGAAAGCATATTTCTTTTTTACAAAATATTTTATTTCTTTCTCTGAGAGAGAGAGAAGGCACGAGCACACCGTAGCAGGGGGATGGGCAGAAGGAGAGGGAGTAGCAGACTCCCTGCTGAGTGTGAAGCCTCAACTCCCTGATCCCAGGACGCTGGGATCATGACCTGAGCCGAAGTTAGATGCGTAACTGACTGAGCCACCCAGGCGCCCAAAAGCATATTTCTTATGGCTTATTTTCATCTTGATCATAGCTAGTATTTTAAACTTTTAAAATTGAATTGAAATTCATGTTGAGTTATGATAGGTAAGGTAATTTTCTGATGCCTCCAAGATGATTTGTGTTACCACATGGTGGCGCTCTTTTGCAAGTTAGTGCATTTTAAAGCAGCAAGGACACATCATCAATTGGGGGTTTATCATTAGGGTGGTTCAAGTGAACTAACCTAAACGCTACCTTAATATGTAGCCTCTTCAAGTGTTGATTGTAGATTTTGATTTAAACTATAATATATGTAATTAATGTTTTAATATCTTTAAGATTTTTCTCATTAGTATTCCTAGTATTTCTCTTTATTGCTTTGTATAAATTTAGCACTTATTTATTTATTTTTAAAGATTTTATTTATTTATTTGACAGAGAGAGAGAGAGAGGGATCACAAGTAGGCAGAGCAGCAGGTAGAGGCAGAGGGAGAAGCAGGCACCCCTCTGAGCAGGGAGCCTGATGTGGGGCTCGATCCCAGGACCCTGGGATCATGACCTGAGCCGAAGGCAGATGCTTAACTGACAGAGTCACCCAGTGCCCCTAGCACTTTTTAATTTATTGATTGACTTTTCCTACTATAATTGTAAGGAATTTTTAGAAAATATATCTAGGATTAATGAAGAAAAAGAAAACCATTTGTAATCCTACCACATAGAGATATTAACATTTTGATATGTTTTTGCTTTCCCTTTTAAAAAAGTTTCACCCAACTGTGATCAAAGTATACTCAGAATTTTGTATTTTGGTGGTGTTTTTTTTTTTTCTCTTAACACATCTTTGATATTTTCCCATGTCCTTATAATCTTTGAAATATTTGAAGGGTTTTATATCATTGTGTGATAGAGCTGCATCACAATTTACTTAAATATTCTACTTTAAGATATTTAGGTTTTCCCCACTGTTTTTGCTCTTACAAATAATTCTTTAAACTCTATGGCACTAAATCTTTTTTCATAATTTTTATTTAAATTTTAGTTATTTAATATACAGCGTAGTATTGGTTTCAGGAGTAGAATTCAGTGATTCATCACTTACATACAACACCCAGTGCTCATCACAACAAGTACCCTCTTTAATACCCATCACCCATCTAGCCCATTCCCCACCCACCTCCCTCTGTCAACCCTGTTGGTTCTCTATAGTTGTTAAGAGTCTCTTATGGTTTGTTGCCCACTCTCCTTTTTTCTCCCTTCCAATATGTTCATCTGTTTTCTTTCTTAAATTCCACATATGAGTGAGATCATGTGGTGTTTGTCTTTCTCTGACTTATTTCGCTTAGCATAATGCACTCTAGCTCCATTCATGTTGTCACAAATGGCAAGATTTCATTCTTTTTGATGGCTGAACAATATTCCTGTGTGTGTGTGTGTGTGTGTGTGTGTGTGTGTGAGTGTTTGTTTGTTTGTATACACACACCACATCTTTATCCATTCATCAGTTGATGGACATTTGGGCTCTCCATAGTTTGGCTATTATTAATAATGCTGCTATAAACATCAGGGTGCGGGTACCCCTTCGAATCTGTATTTTTGTATCCTTTGGGTAAATAACTAGTAGGGCAATTACTGGCTCATAGGGTAGTTCTATTTTTAACTTTTTGAGGAATCTCCATGCTGTTTTCCAGAGTGGCTATATCAGTTTATATTCCCACAAACAGTGCAAGAGGGTTCCCCTTTCTCTGCATCCTCACCAACACCTGTTGTTTCTTGTGTTGTTGATTTTAGCCATTCTGACAGGTGTGTATCTCATCATAGTTTTGGTTTGTATTTTCCTGAGGATGAGTGATGTTGGGCATCTTTTCATGTGTCTGTTAGCCGTCTGGATGTCTTCTTTGGAAAAGTGTCATTCATGTCTTCTGCCCATTTTTTAACTGGATTATTTAGTTTTGGATGTCGAGTTGGTAAGTTCTTTATAGATTTTAGATACTAACCCTTCATCAGATATGTCGTTTGCAAATATCTTCTCTCATTCCATAGGCTGCCTTTTAGTTTTGTTGATTGTTTCCTGCACTGTGCAGGAGCTTTTTTATCTTGATGTAGTCCCACTAGTTCAGTTTTGCTTTTGTTTCCCTTGCCTCTGGCGATGTATTACACTAACTCTTGATTCAACGCTCCAGATATTTTCGTTGTATAAATTCTTAGATATAAAACTGAACTCTTAAGGATCTTCATGCATATTATCAAAATGTCTTTCAGTTGGTACTATTGTGAGGTTCAGTCTTTTCAAAATATGTTTGTTAGAAAGGACCATTTTTTCTTTTGCAGAATGCTTGTTCTTGTCCTTGCCCATTTATTTTCTTCATCTTTTACCATTTCTTTTTGGTAATTCTTTTGGCTGGGTACAAATAATTTTTCTCTGTTTTAACCATTTTTAAGGTCCTCTTTTAAGCCCTTTTCATAATTTTCAACTAAATTTTTAAGAAAACACATTAGGTTACAGATTTTAGGTTGTAAATTGCCATTGGAGAATAAGCTGTGGGGATGTCTGGGTGGCTCAGTCAGTTAAACGTCTGCCTTTGGTTCAGGTCATGATCTCAGGGTCCTGGGATCGAGTCCCACATCAGGCTCCTTGCTCAGTGGGGAGCCTGCTTCTCCCTCTGCCTGCCGCTTCCCCTGCTTGTGCTTTCTCTCTCTCTGATATAAATAAATAAAAAAATCTTAAAAAAAAAGCTGTGGATCTTGAGAAAACAATCAGGGCTGGCAAGCCGGGTAAGATACGCTAATCATTTGTATAGTGGTGGTAGGGTTTGCTGTGGAAGTAAATGAGATTGCTGAGAAAAACAATGTGGTGGAAAAAGTCTTCGGCGTTAGGAAACACTGAAAAAGTTGTGAGAGAGAAAGAAATGAGAATGAGGATATTAGAGTGTTTTAAAAGCTAAGGGAAAAAGTTTCATTTCAACAGTGTCAGATGCTACTTAGAGGTCTTTGTGGATGAAACCCAAAAAAGTCCATTTAGTTTGGAAAGAAGGATCTTTGAAGACCTAGATAGAGAATAACCTCAGTATAATACTGAGAGTATGTGTTCAGTGGGTGTACTATGTGTGTCCTGTGAGAGTATATATGGTGAGTATGTGTGTGAATAGTGAGCAAATGAAAGGTTTGTATGTGGAGGGAGGATAGTAGCTTGATAAGGTCCAGAGATAGAAATATAGGTTATTTTTTGTTTTTAAGGTGATATAGGCTTATTTGTAAAGAGAAAGAAGCTTTTAGAAGGGAAACTGTTAGAGAAATTACAAAAAGATAGAGGGAGTAATGAATAAGCCGCCAGGTCTTGAAGGAGATGAGAGGCAGTGAGATTGAAAATCGGAGGTAGAAAGGCATTAGAGTTTTAATTTGAGAGTGGAGGAGAATGTCCATTTGTAAAAATCAGAAGAGAAGACAAATTTAGAGATGAGGATGCAGAGACATTTTAAAAAAGACTGTAAGATAGGGTAATTAGAAAGTTTTTGATGTGGAGAAGAATGTTGAGGCTTTAGGGATTGTGATTCTTTAAGCTTCTCTATAAAATAGAAATTAAGAATAAAGAATAGTAAAATAGTTCAGAATACAGAACTCTTGGTGGGGTGATGAGATTAAGGATTCAATAGTGAAAATGTTAGGAACATCAATGTAGAAATGTAATAAAGAAATATTCTCGAAAAAAATGGAGCAGTACTAAATTGAGTGTTAGGAAACTTGGGTTTTAGGTCTGTGGCATTGACTGGCTATATTGTGCAAGTCTCAGTTCTAGTCTTTAATTTCTTAATCTGCACAATGAGAGGTGAATCAGGTGACCTTTTCAGATTGAAAAATCCTGAACCAAACTAAAAAAGAACAAAACATATAAAACCACATTAATCAAGACATTGTAGTATTGGTGAAAAGAAAGACCAGTCAGTGGAACAGATCGGAGGATCCAGAAATAGAATCCACACATGTATGCTCAGTCTTTGTACATACAAATTTGAAGGTAATTCAGGCAGGAAGGATATTCCTTTCAACAAGTGATGTTGGAGCAACTGGATGGATATTCATGTACGAAAAATGAACTTTGATCCCTACCTTGCACCACTTACAAAAATTAACTTGAATTCGAGACCTAAACTTGTAGAAGATGACATAGGAAATCTTTGTGACCTTTGGTTAAGCAGAGATTTCAAAGATCATACCACTAAAAGCATGATCCATAAAAGAAAAAAAGTGAATTGAACTTCATTAAAATGAAAAACTTATGCTTTTTGAAATATATTGTTTGAGAAAGTGAAAATACAAGTCACAGACCAGGTGAAAATTTTTGCAAAATACCTATCAAAGAATTTGAATCCAGAATGTATGAATAATTCTTACAGCTTAATAAGACAAACAACTGAATAGAAAAGTAACAAAAGTTTGGAAAAGACGCTTTACCAAGGAAGAGATACAGATGTTAAGTAAGATTTGAAAAAATAGTCAATGTCGTTAGTCTGTGGGAAAATGTACCACTACACACCTATTAGGATGGCTAGAAAACAAGCAACAAACATTGGAAAAACAGTTTGTTAGTTTTTTATAGACTTAAACTGACTTTTAACATAGAACTTAGCTATTCCCCAACTAGGTATTTGCCCAAGAAATGAAAACATACATTTATTTAAAGACCTGTACTTGGATATTTAGGGTTAGGGTTAGTAGCATTATTTATCAGTGTATTCAGCTGTTAGAATGGATAAACAAATTGTGGTATATTCATACAATGGAGTACATTCAGAAATTAAATGGAATAAATACTAATAGATAACAGTATAGATGAATCCTCCCAAACATTATGCTAAGTGAAAAAAGCCTGACAAAAAAGACTACAGACCATATGATTCCATTGGTATGACATTCTGGAAAAGGAATTAAAATCAGATCAGTGATTGCCTGGGGCTGGGGGTCAATAGACCCGATTTCCTAAACACACACACACACAAATCCTTTATTCCCAAGGATGGATATTTATGGTAGGGAGAAGATTAGATAGTGAGAGGCTCTGAGACAGCTATGGTGTAGTGGAATGAGCGCTAGATTCACTGATAATAGTAATGCTGCTGCTGCTAATTAATTCTGATTCAGTAGGTACAATGCCGGGCACCAAGCTGATTACTTAAGAGCATCCTCACTGCTAATTTTTGTGGTGATTCTAGGATTAGACACTATTATCGTCATTCCTATTTTAGTAGAAACTGAGGTTTAATTGGATTTAAACAAGTTGCCCACAGTTAACACAACTCGAGTATGTATTCAAACTCTTGAGTGTTTGACACCAAAATCCATGTTCTTAAATAAGAGAGTGTAAGTTCCAGGAAGATACGGAATTTTTGTTTTTGTTTTTGTTTTCACCACTGTATTCCCCAGTCATAACCATGACAGTTGTATAATGTGTATTTCTTGAAAAATTATTAGAGATCTCAAATTTTGGAAAGCGTTAAAAAAACAAATAGGAAGGTACAAAGAAGCCTATATGAAGATAAAGATGATATTTAAATTAGTGTATTTTAGTGATTAGACTGATGTTTTTCATTTAAACATTTATCATATCAAATGACTTTGTGTTAAATTGTGTTGTCTATGTCCTAATAAAATCTGCTGTTTTAAAAAGTGATCAAAGTAATTATAGAGTAGGATTTTATAGTTGATTCTAATCTTTCTGGTTTTATAAATTTTTTCCATCTAGCAAATCTTGGTGGCAACCAGGTATAAGATCAAACCAAGTCAACGTTACTGGTTACAACTAAACTACAAGCCCTTCCTGTGTGTGCATGCGTGTGTGTGTGTGTGTGTGTGTGTGTGTGTGTGTGTGTGTGTTTAGAAAGTCTACTTCTAGGACTCTCCTAGTTGGAAACTGATCATTTCCTTTCCATAGATACATAAAAATATTTGCTTGTAAATGAATAATCCGGTTGATCTCATCTGTAACCTGGTTCCCTCTGACATATTTAATATTCAGTAGCCTGAAGTTTAGAAGGAACATTAATTTTTCTTCCATAGATAAAGGTATATCAAGAAGAAAAAACACTATACAAAAAAGAGTTAATTGGAATGCAGCTAGAACAACAACAGCAACAATAGCAAGCTTTATAAATCATCTGAAATAACGGTCATACATTTTGCTCATAAGAAAGTTACTTAGGTCCTTAAAAATCAGAACCTATTTATACAACATTTCATTTAGGCATTTTATCATTTCAAATGAGTTTGTGTTGAACTGTGTTCGCTATGTCCAAATAAAATCTGTTGTTCTTAAAAAATGAATAAGCAATGTTCTCCATTTTAATAACTTTAGTTACTTCCTTTCTCAACCTTTAAAACAGTTAAAAAAAAATACTATAGTTCCTGAAAGTAGACACATTGAGAGCAGTTAGGTTTAACAGGTGATAGCCTGTGAGCAAGGAAGCAAACCAAAAACATAAGAAATAAGCACAAAAATTAAAAAAGTAATGTAGTGTGGAGGTTATTTATTATAGGGACAAACAACCTTTTACCTCTTAGTTTCTGAGAAATTGACCATATTAATATAAACACATACAAAGGTTGATGTTCATTTTATTAAAATATACTTACTAGTCATTATAACAGTCAAGCTATGTATACTTTGTTCATTTGCAGAAATAATATATAATATGGTTTCAAAAATCAAATTTATTGAAGCAGATTTTACAGACACTAAAGTCAACCAATTTTGAGTGCATAGGTCAATAAGTTTTAACAAATGTATTCAACATGCAATTACTACCATTAATTAAGATATAGAAATTTTTGGTTACTCCAGAAAGTTTTCTCCTCCTTTGCAGTCATTCCCCAGATACCTCCATTCCTGTCCCTAGACAGCCACTGATCTACTTTTTGCCATTAAAGCTTAATTTTGTCTTTTCTAGAATTTTGTAGGAGAGGAATCACACGGTACACAGGATGTACCCTGTTTTCTCTGGCTTCTTTTTCTCCATGAAATAATTTTGAGATTTATCTATGTTGTGTTTATTAGTACTTTCCCTTTTTATTGTTGAATAACATTCCATTGTATGGATATACCAGAGTTTATCTGTTCACCTGTTTTTGGATATTGGGTTGTTTCTAGTTTTTGGTTTTTATGATTGAAGCTGCTATTAATATTCATGTACAAAGCTTCCATTTCTCTTGGGTATAAATATCTGGGAGTGGTATTGCTAAGTGTTATAGAAAGTATATACTTAACTTTATAAGAACTTGCCAAACTTGTTTTTCAGAATGGTTGTACCATTTTACATGTTCACCAGCAATGTTTGAGTATTCCTTGCTCTACAATCCTCACCAACCTTTGATATTGTCAGTCTTTTTAATTTAATCATTTTAGTGGATGTGTAGTTGTAAGTTTTAAAAGATTTTTATAGAAATGCAACAGATTTCTGCATATTGTGGAATTTAAGAAACAAAACAAACAGGCAAAGAAAAAAAGAGAGACAACCAAGAAACACACCCTTAACTAAAGAGAACAAACTGATGGCTACCAGAGGGGAGGTGGGTGGGGGGGTGGGTGAAATAGGTGACGGAGATTAAGGAGTGCTCTTGTCGTGATTAGCACAGGGTGATGTATGGAAGTGTTGAATCACTATATTGTATACCTGAAAGTAATATAACATTGTATGTTAGCTATACTGGAATTAAAATAAAAACTTAATAAAAAATATTTATTTTCCAAGGAGCTAAAAATCATGGAAAAGTTTAGAGTTGAATAATGATAAACTTTTTATTATCAATACAATTTGATAATCCAGGGATGCCTGGGTGCCTCAGTTGGTGAAGCATCTGCCTTAGGCTCAGGTCATGATCCCGCGGTCCTGGGATGGAGCCTCACATTGGGCTCTTTGCTTGGTGGGGAACCTGCTTCTCCCTCTGCCTGCTGCTCCCCCTGCTTGTTCTCTCTCTCTCTGACAAATAAATAAAAATCTTTAAAAAATTTGATAATCCAGAATAATTTTTAAAAGATTTATTTATTTGAGAGAGAGATTGTGAGCTGGGGGGGGCGGCGCAGAGAGGGAGAGAGAATCCTGCTGAGTGCAGACCCTGACATCATGACCTGAGCCAAAACCAAGAGTTGGCCACTTAACTGACTGAGCCACCCAGGCACCCCAGAATGATTCTTTTCTTAAAGCTTATATATAATTGAGATTTCAAAACAATGTAAATTTGCATCACATACTTCTCAGCTCTATTGTAACCTCCAACTAAGAGTAAGCAAATAGTTCAAGGTGTGTAATAGAATATCAGATAATTTGGTATCTTTTGTTTTCAATTTAATATAATCAAATTTTACCTACAAAACTTACATATCTAGAAAGTAATACATATTTTTAGGGGAAAAGGTATTCTAATGATAATGAAAAAATATTCTAATGATAATCATAGCCATCACTCATCAAGTACTAATTATATGTCAGGCATTATGCTAAGGGCCTTAAATGTATAATCTCATTTAATTCTTACCAAGTGAGATATGTATTATTATTTCCACCTCACAAAGAAGGCAATTATGGCACTGAGGGATATGAATTTCACAAGGTTAAAATATACTTGAGTCCATAGATTGATTAAAAAATGAGTGAATCAGGGGTGCCTAGGTGTGACTTGGTGAGTTAACTAGTCAACTCTTGATTTTGGCTGAGGTCATGATCTCAGGGTCCTGGGATTAAGCCCAGGTCAGGCTCTGCAATCAGCAGGGAGTCTGCTCAAGGATTAGCTCTCCCTCTCCCTCTGCTCCTCCCCCTGCTCACATGCATACACAGGTGAGCTCTCTCTCTCACTCCCTAAAAATAAATGTCTTTAAAAAACAAGAGTGAATCAGAGCAAAAGGAGGATAATCATGTAAGAAAGTACCCTTGTTTTTTTTTAAATAATTTATGTTATGGACTTGAAAATCTTTTAAGTTGGCTCTGATGACATTGGATTATTTAAAAATGAAAGTATTTACTTCAGAGAACTGACCCCTAAATTTTTCACAGTAAGTTGTAATTTAACTTTTTGATCTTTCTAGTAATTTTTTTGACTTATAATATAAAATTTAAGTGTTTTTGATTAGTGTAGAATTAAATGCTCTCAAGTATATACCATCATAAGGATTTAAAAACAAGTGTATGTTGAATAAGAAAAATATTATCATATAATACAATTTTAATATGTATCTAGTATGTGAATGATTAATGAAGTATTTGAATCTTTTTTTTTTGTACCCAGGAAGGTTATGTTCAAAGGAAAAAGGAGCTATGGGGAATCTGTATCTTTATTGCAGCAGTTGACCTAGATGAGATGCCATTCACTTTTACTGAGCTACAGAAAAACATAGAAACCAGGTAAAATTTATTACATCAATATAGGCCTCTGCCATCAAAGAAAAGTATTTCTGAACTTTCCTCTGGACTAGTGAGAAATGCTAAAATTAAATAAAACTTTTATTTTTTTTTTTTGAAGGTTTCAAATGTACTTTATTTCTTCAACCATGCCATACTTTAATGGGTGCACAGTGCTTTTACTTGGCATCAATTATGAGTTGGTTTTGCAACAATTCAGTATTACACCAACTGGGATGTTTACTGATCTCTCCATTCCTTTGGGGTGACTCTGCCAACAGGGGACAGGTTCCACTCTATTCCAATTTGTGTTGCTGTATATGCCCATACAGCAATACAGAAAGTGGCTCCACTAGCTAGTACGGCATTACCATATTTGTCATGGAAATCAGGTGTCCTTTTCTGGTGGCTCTGCCTTGCCATTGTTTGTGGAATGCTTTGAACTCTGAGACGACTTAGAGCGGTTCTGACTATGGGAAACATTCTGAAGCTGAAGATACAACGGTGCAACTGTAGCTGCTGCTTTGCTACAACTTCGTCCCAAGTCTCCTTGCAAAGAGCCCTGAAAAACAAAATCTAAAATTAAATAAAACTTTTAAAGGACTTAGGTCAACCAGTGAACTGTCCTCTCCTGGAGCCTTAATGAATGTGTATTTATGTTATAGTTTCTCAAGAATGTAGCAGTTTGTGTCCTGGGAAATTTTTCATCATGTTTCCCACTTTCTAGAACTTTCTCAATTGTAGCTGTTGATAAAATGGACAAAAAGAACAAGGGTTTATAAAGTAGGCTTATTTAGTTTAAAATTTTTATAAAAGTGGTGTGAGTCTATCTTAAAGGAATTTAGTTAACATTTATTGTTTGATTGCTTAATATAATGCATGCATAATTATATATTTTTTGAGGCTGTATATTCAGCTGAGTTTCCATAATTAGTCCAATAATTGTTTGTTGTTGAGCTTATAAGCCTTATAAGAAGAATTTACTAATTTGTTTCCAATAACTCCTGAACTTTATCTTGAGCAGCTTTGTGGGACATCCAGTCATTTCATTTGCAGCATATTTACAAAATCTAACAGTAAATAATTTTACCAGAAAGGTAGTAGTATATGTTTCTTCTCGGATAAAATCATCTAGAATTAAACATAATTAGTATTTTATTTAAATGAGATAAATTAAATTGCTGTATTTTTCAGTAACTCTTTTTCTTACTACCTTTAAATAAAATGTGGAAACAAAGACCTTGTATATTCATATTTAACCTATTGAATTAGAATTGGTTTACCTCTCAGAGATTTTAGTTTTAATTTATTCATAAAATTACTAAGTCAAAATAGTTTTATATAGCTGAAAATTATGTAAATAATTTAAGTAAATTCTACATTAATTTATACATTCATGCAGTAGGTGTTTCAGTGGCCTAGAGGAATGAAAAGGATTGAATGTTTCAGTTAAGATAGAGCGGGTTTAATGGGTCTCTGTTGTTTTACAAGCTATATGACCTAGAAGCGATTGCTTAGCTTTATTAAGTTTCAGTTTCCTCATCTGTGAAATTAGTGTGTGAAATCTGTGAAATCATCTGTGAAATCCTCATCTGTGAAATGAAAATTATTAGCTATTTTATAGAATTATGAGAATTAAATAACTTATAATGAATTGAAAAGTAAGTAGTTCATAGAATCAGTGCTTGTAACTTAACCATAGATATTGATGAGGTCTTGATCTCTTTCCTGCTGTAGACCACCCCTCCATGCCCTTCCCCTGCAAAATAAATAAATAAATAAATAAGAAAGGAAAGAAAAACAGTTGTTAGGCTCTGTGATACTGTGCTAGGTTCTAATGATACAGAGGTGAGAAATAGTCTCTGAGCTCAAGAAATTCATTCCAGTGGGAAGATAAAATTAAACAGATGGCTGCAATACAGTGTTATAAAGCTATTTATAGACTACTAAATAAATATGACAGAAAGGCTATTACATCTTTTATCTCTAAGATGAAAGAATTTTCCTGGCAAAGCTTTTCCTGAACGGAACAACACTTGTAATTGGGCACGTCATAAATAATCTCCCTACAATAAATATAATTATTTGTTACAGCTTTTTCCTAGGTCATCTCTTTGTTCTAATAACTATCCAGGAATGGTATCTAGACCACTGCTGCTTAAATGTGCCCTGGTAAAGGACTTTTTTTTTCAATAAGTCAGGGACTGACGTTTAAAAAGTGTATAATATAAATTAATTATTAGAAAAATGAAAGAAAAAAAATTATACAAACCGCAGGACCAAACTTTTTATTATTATATTCAGCAGGCATAAAATTAGTGTTAAATTGCTATAAAAGTTTTTATATGCTTACTCTCAATTTCTGTATTTATTTAATTGTGGACGAATAACAAAACATATCAATCCATGGAGCACTGCTGTAGAATAAGTAGTTATTTTAGATTTGTATGTCTTAATTATGGCTCTTCATGCCTGCTTTTCATCTCTGTAGCCTTCCCTCTTCTCTTCTTTCCTTCAGAGAAGGGCTGCAGAAGGAATAGAGACTCACTTAAGTTACCCCTAGAAAAAGGTGGCTTTGTAGTAATAATTCAGTTTCCATAGTGCTCCATAGGTGTTGCCATATTATCTCATAAAAACTGGAACTGAGTGTGCTTCTTGAATAAATGCTTTTCTGAGGTTGATTTATTTTTCTCTGAAGGTATCTAGACATTTACTCCATTCTCTTTTCTCTTGTGAGCAGCATCATGATCATCTACTCCATATCATTTCTACTTCTTTATTTGCTGTTCCATATTGCTTGTCATGGCTGCCCCAGTCCCTTCTATGTCACAAGTGCTTTAATGACCTTCTCTTGGGTTCTTTGTTCGCTGATTAGCTGAAGCTTTTATTTTTACGGTTCTTGAGATGAATGTCTGAGTGGTCCAGCCCATTTTTTAGAATGAAGCCTTAACTCAGTTGCTGGAGAGTGTATGGGTGGGTCTGGTGACTACCCTTGAGTTCATTTAGCTGCTATGGTGTAATTCCTTAGACAAACTTGATTAGAAATGAGTGTGTGAGGTGCAGTTGATGATTGCTATGTTTAGTGCCCTATTTTTTTATTAGTGAAAAATGTATGTATTAATATTTCAAATAGATTAATTTTTTATAGAAAACAATAAAGAATGATTTAAAGTCATTATTTAAACAACCTAAACATTTTAATCAGTTTTTCTTTTCCCTTCCCCAACAATTCAGTCCTAAAACCATTGGTGGGGGAAGAAAGTAGGTATGTACATCTGTGGTAGGAGAGAGCATGGGGTGCAGAGAAGGATGTTAGAGCCCAGGTGGGTATTCACCTGGGTGTAGTTGGGGGTGAGGGTCCTGGTATGGGCTGCTTGGTGTGCAGTGTCAGAGATCAAGCCAGGTGTGTGGGTAGCCAGACCACATGTGAAGCGAGTGCAGTCTGGGCTGGGGAGTCAGAACCCTACTAGGGTGAGGAAGATGTCCATGTTGAGGGGTCGGGGCAGTCTAGGATGGGGAGTCAGTCTGAGGAGGAGAGGAGAGTGCCCATGTGGGAGAGTGGGTAACTTTGGAGGTGGAAGGTAGTTAAATGCAGGGCGATTGACTAAGTGAGTAAATAAAGATAAATGGATCGCAACTTTCTCACTATTAAGGAAGAGTTACAAATTTGAAAAGGGAAACATTAGAATAAACTATGTGGTTTTATGTTGGAATTGGATAAATGGATGTGAGCTTACAGTTTTCAAAACATATAGGTATGTGTAGAAATAAATATGTATGTATATGTCTATCATAACAACCCTTTTTTTTGGTATAAATAGAGGTAGGCATAGGTATATACATATAGGGTTGTAGGTTGAGGCTAGTTGATTTTTACTCTTCAAACTAGTAAAATGCAAAAAGTAATTCCTTCCAAGGAATATAATAGTGATTTGGCATGGAGCTAATAAACTTTTGAATTGAAATGTCTATGCTTTGAAAATGAAATAAAATGAATTTTTTCAGTTACAGATTCACTTTTTTCTATTCCTTTCTTTGTAGTGTCTGCAAATTCTTTGATTTACTAAAAGAAATTGATACCAGTACCAAAGTTGATAATGCTATGTCAAGACTGTTAAAGAAGTATAATGTATTGTGTGCACTCTACAGCAAATTAGAAAGGTAAAGTAAAAATTTTATTAGGATTACACCCCAGGGGCGCCTGGGTGGCTCAGATGGTTAAGCGTCTGCCTTCGGCTCAGGTCATGATCCCAGGGTCCTGGGATCGAGTCCCGCGTCGGGCTCCCTGCTCCTTGGGAGCCTGCTTCTCCCTCTGCCTCTCTCTCTCTCTCTCTGTCTTTCATGAATAAATAAATAAAATCTTTAAAAAAAAAAAAGATTACACCCCAGTTTTGCATGTTACTGTTGATGATTAGATTCCATCTGGGAACTATATTTAGTAAAGTTATTAGGTATTACCCCTTAGATTTGTCCCCTTTGCTGTTAGTTTTTTTTTTTATAGGTTCTTAGCTTTCTTTTTAATCCAGTCATATGCACTGTGAATGTTTCCTCCAAAATTGTTATACTGTCCTTTCATATTTCTCATTCGTTTTAACAAACTTTAAGACTTTAGTCTTCTCTGCCAGAGACTTCCAGTTCTCAGTGGAAGAGTGACCTAAATTTAAACTTCTTTCTAATGTGTTATTTAGTTTAGACAGAGAAAAACATACTGGTAGTAGAAGGTGTACATGACCTATACTACCAAGCTATGATTTGTATTCTCAGTGGTGTAAATGGAGACTTTTCATTCCTTTTAACTGGGAGAAAGATGAAATTCAGATAAACTTGGGTTAAGTTTTTAATACACTTTTCATCCAAGTCGCCACTGCCACTGGTAAAATGCCAAATCTGGCATGTGGCTGTTACTCTGTTCATTGTGGGGCTCATTTCACTTGGTGAGAATATATGAAAGTTAATATTTTAGCTAAACAAATAGTTGTAAAGGGAGAGGGAAGAGTATTTTGGGGAGAATGAGTATGGAGATAGTGCTGGAAAGAAGCATCTTCTCAGAAGGATACTTCTGTTTTCCCTTTCCTTCTTTTTCGTTGGTATGTCACTAAAACTTCAGAGGTGTGATGGAGGATAAGAAAAGTGGAGAGAAAAATCAAGATTGGCCTATGGCTTTTGAAGGAATTTTTCTTGCTCCTTGTTTTTAATTGTAATAAGCGCATTGGCCATCATTATTTTCTTTTGTCTTTTCTTGAATAGAGTAAAATCTATTTGCATAAGAAAAAAGGGATTTTTTTTATTATAATAAAAATTAATTTGTACAAGGAATGTAGACTAATTATAAAGCACTTGGAAAACACAGAAGAGCATAAATAAAATATGAATCACCCTAAATTTTAATACTGCAGATAACTAGTTTTCATATTTAGAATATTTCTTTCTTTTAGATATTGTTTTATGTAAATTGTATATGGTATATATAATTTTTCTTTTTTTTTTTAACCTAACTGGGACTTTTCTGAATGCTTCTGTCCCTTAAAAGTTGTTTATGGCCTTTTAACTCATATCTTGGAACTTATCCTAAGAATGTTATCTTAAATACAAAAAAGCTTTAGAAATTTTTATCACAATATTATTTAAGCCAACGAAAAGCTGGAAACAACCTATTTATGCATGACTTAAGTAAAGAGTAAGATATAAATATAATCTAAACACTAAATATTATAAATGTAAAATAAAATTTGCTGAGGAATATTAACAATATGCAAAAATGCTTCTAATATTAAGTAAATATAAAATTTGTTGAGGAATAAAACAATATGAGAAAAATGCTTCTAATGTTAAATAAATAAAGCAGGATATACTGTGATTATAACTGCAGAAAGAAGTTGTATGTATTGAATGAAGTTATGTATTAACACTAATGCACTGAATGACAGTAGCTGAAAAAGAAGTACCAAAATGTTAACCAAGGTTTTGTATGAGTAACTTGCATTTCTAAAGAGGATGTGTTACCGGTATAATAATTTAAGCCAAAACTTCTCTAAGCCAATATTTAAAAAAAATCTATTCTGTAAAGACTAGTACCTCAAAATCTATAATTATCAGGTTATTTCTAGATACAGAATTTTAGTGAGAATGATTTGGAGTGCAATCCTGATTTTTTTTTCCTGCTATAATAAATTTAATTAGATACTTCTAGGTTTTTTGCTTTACTATCTCAGATCAGAAATCTATTTGGATATTTATTTCTGTTTTACCTCTTTCCTTTACCCTTCATACCTTCTAGTGATACATTGTATTTATCATTCTTGTGGGGGCTAAAGGAAGTTAGAAAAGAAAGTTAGAAAGTGGAATATTATATGGATAATTCTGAAGTATTTGAGTTCTTCCTACCTCCCATGCCCTGTGTTTTTCCTTTAGGCCAGTTTTTGTAAAACGCTGGCTATTTCAGATTAGTAAGTAGGGTTCAAGGTCAGAGTTCACAAAAATTTTCTCTACAACAGTATCTGGTATGATGCCCTACCAAAAAAGAGAGGCTCTGGTACAGTTTAATGTTGAAGAGAACGGAATCTTTTGAGTCAGACAGATTTGTATTCTACTCTGGGCTCCAGCATGTACTTTTGTGATCTTGGACAAGTGAGTTACCCAACTTTAGTGCTTAGTTTTCTAGAGTGTAAACGAGTTGATAATGGTGCATACCCTGTTACGTTTTTTAATGTGTTAAATGAGATAATGCAGACAGTGCTGAGTCCAGAACCTATAATAAACATAGTAAACTTTCCACAAATGTTTTCATTTTGTTTTTTGTTTTTCTTAAGTAAGCTCTATACCCAGCGTGGGGCTTGAACTCTTTTTACCCAGAGATCAAAAGCCACATGTTCTATCAACTGAGCCAGCCAGGTGCCCTTCCAGGAATGTTTATAAAAAAAAAAATTTCTGGTGCAGTTTGGGAATTTACATACTATACCCACCTTAAAGAGTCAGACTGTACATTCACAACCCAGGGTTCTTAAAAGTCCTGTATAATAAAACATGTTGAATCTGTTGTGTTTATCATTTCCTAAATGATTAGACTACTAATATATGTTTATATGTATTTAAAATCAGTTAACTTCTGGAAATAGTGTTTGTAGAATATTCTTTAAGAAACTTTAGGCTAGCTATCAGCTGTTTACTGCAAATAAATTAAGAAACTGCAACAAGCATTAACTAAATGGCTATTAGTACTCAGCTATAAGTTAGATGCGGGGGATACAAAATCTAATGATACTATGATTATAGTAAATATAGTAACTAAATTATATTTTTTAATAAAAAAAGTACAATGATGCATGTGATGCTGTATGGTAGAGGATTGTATGTGGAAAGTAGAAATTTCATAGTGGGCAAAATAATTGTGTATGTTTAAGGGCAAGAAGGGTAGTTGTGGGGTGCTTTTGATCAAGTAAAAACTATAGGAGAAGGCAATGTCTGAACAGGTTTAGGGATAAATTCACCAAGCAAAATGTGTAGGAACTGGGACTGCGCTTCCCAGGCAGAGTGATTAGCATGTGTCCAAAGGCAAAGCAGTAGCATGGTGTACTTTGATACTGCTCATGGCTGAAAGGTAGGAAGGGATCAGACCGATAGTGAGCTTGGACTTTGCCCAGCAGACAATGGAGTCATTGCAGGATTTTAAGCTGGGAATGACAGTCAGATCTCACCTTGAAAGATTACTCAGGCCTTTGTAAAAGGGATTTAGAATTTTTATTAACTAGTTATATGAGATAATTTAGTGTTTATTGGCCTTAAAGTGGATTGGTGGAGTTTTTTGTATCTTATTTGTACCTTTTACTGAAGAGCAATTAGGAAAATTAACTGTGATATCAAAGCCTGTTCATTTCAGAGCAGACTGTATGTGTGTGTGTGTGTGTGTGTGTATATATATATATATATATATATATATATATGGCAGTATGCCATAGTGATTATGGTCACTTTAAAAAAGCTAAACAGATCTAAGTATGAATATTACTTTAGTCACTTACTGACTATGTGAGCTAGGAAAAGTTACTTAACCTCTCTCAACGTCAATTTCAATCTAAAATATAGCCAGTAATTCTTTCCTTGTAGGGTAATTGTGAGAATTAAGGAAGACAGTGTTAGTGGTTAGCTCACCTTCCAGCACATACGAAGTGTGTAATAAACAGTAGCTTTTTAAGTTTTTATTTAAATTCTAGTTAGTTAACATGTAGTATAATATTGGTTTCCTATTGGTAGAATTTAATGATTCATCACTTACATGTAACACCCAGTGCTCATCACAAGTGCCCTCCTTAATGCCCATCATCCATCTAGCCCATCCCCCACCCCACCCCTCCAGCAACCCTGTTTGCTCTCTATCGTTGTCTCGTTATGATTTGCTTCCCTCTTTTTTTTTATTTCCCTTCCCCTATGTTCATCTGTTTTGTTTCTTAAATTCCACATATGAGTGAAATCATACGGTATTTGTCTTTCTCTGATTGACCATATTCTGCTTAGCATAATACTCTCTAGCTCCATCCATTTCATTGCAATTGGCAAGATTCTTTTTGATGACTGATAATTGGTAGCTTTTAAAGTTATTTTTACCTTCATTAATGCTTTCACCGAGAAATATAATAATGTAAGCCATGAATTTTAAATATTCTGGTAGCTATATGACAAAAAATTGAAACAAGTGAAATTAATTTTAACATTTTATTTAACCCATATATCCCCAAATATTTCAACACGTATCATTCACACAAAAATTTGTGCGCTGGTGTTCATAGCAACATTATTCATAATAGCCAAAAAGTGGATTATTATTCATAAAGGGGAATAAAATACTATTATATACTATAACATGGATGAACCTTGAAAGCATTAAGCTAAGTGAAAGAAGCTAGACACAAAAGTCCATATAAAGTACACAAAAATCCAAGACAGAATGTATAGTGATTGCCAGGCATGGGAAGTACTGTTGATAGATATGGGGTTTGTTATGGGGGTGATGGAAATATCTGGAATTAGTTAATAATGGTTGTAAAACAAAGTAAATATACTAAAAATTACTGAATTTATACACTTTAATTACATAAATTTAATTAAACATAAAATTAATTTTATGTTATATGAGTTATATTTTAATAATAACATGAAACTAATACAAAAGTTATTAATGAAATATTTCACATTCTTTTTCTCATAATAAGTATTTTTGAATACTTTGGTGTGTAATTTACATTTATAGCACAACAACATTTGCACTAGCCACATTTTAGGTGTTCAGTAGCTGCAAGTGCTTGTGGCTACCATATGAGCACAGATTTATATTAAATGCAATTATCTTTCACTGTATGATAGCATTTTATTATGAGTTACATTAAGTTACAAAATAATTTAAAACAGTGCATCAGACATTAAATATCTTTTCTATAATTATAAAAATTCTTTCTTGATACTATCTGCTTTTTATTATAAGGTAGTAATTTTTTTTTAAGATTTTATTTATTTATTTGAGAGACAGCGAGAGAGAGAGCACAAGTGGGGTGGAGGGGCAGGGGGAGAGAGAGAAGCAGACTCCCCGCTGAGCAGGGAGCCCAACGTGAGGCTCTCTCCCAGGACCCCAGGATCACGACCCAAGCCAGAGGCAAATGCTTAACCGACTGAGCCACCCAGGTGCTCCTAAGATAGTAATTTTCTAACATAAATTTTTTATTTACATATTTTTTGTGACCTCTTTCCTTAGCATATTTTCATGGATCATCCATATTGTAGCATGTTTCCATACTTAGTTACTCTTTACTGTGGAGTATTATGGAGTTCCAATACTTTGTTACTCTTTATTATGGAGTAAACCATTGTGTATGATTTACCACATTTTGTCTATCCATTCATCGGTTTATAAACATTGTATTGTATGTCTTTTAAAGTAGTTGAGAGTATAGAGGAAAGTGAGTGTATATTTATACAGTTTATTACCTTAATTGTCTTGTTACCATTTCTTGTTCTCTTCATTTGTTCCCATGGATTTGGTTTACCATATAGTGTCATTTGTTTAGTCCAATACAGCTTTGATCTCACCCACCTCCTTTGTGCTGTTATTGTCAAATACATCACATTCCTATATGTAATAGGTTCAAAAATATAATTATATACATACCATGTTATACAATTGCTTTTTACATTAATTAGAAGAAAGGAGAAGAAATACTCAGTTATACCATCTTTTATAATAACATAATTACCTTTTCCAGTGCTCTTTGTTTTTTCATGTGGGTATGAATTAGTTTTGGGTTACTTGTTTTCAACCTGAAGAACTTCTTTTAGTATTTCTTGTAAAGTGAGTCTGTTATCAACAAATTCTCTGTTATTGTTTGGGAATGTCGTTATTTCATCTTCACTTTTTTTTTTTAAAGGGCATAGCCGCATCTTTTTTTTTTTTTTAAGATTTTATTTATTTATTTGAGAGAGAGAGCATGAGCTGGGTGAGGGACAGGGGAGAAGCAGGCTCTCCGCTGAGCAGGGAGCCCGATGTGGGGCTTGATCCCAGAACTCCGGGATCGTGACCTGAGTTGAAGGCAGATGCTTAACTGACTAAGCCACCCAGGCACCGCTCATCTTCACTTTTGAAAGATAGTTTTGCTGGATGTGATTCTTGGTTAACTTTTTTTTTCTTTCAGCACTTTTAATATGTAATCCTACTGCCTTCTGATCTTCACTGTTTCATGAGAAGTCAGCTGTTAATGTTATTGGGTTCCTTTATACATACTACATCATTTTTCTCTTGTTGCTTTCCTCATTTTCTCTTTGTCTTTAAACAGTTTTACTGTGATATATCTGGTGTGGATTTCTTTATATTCATCCTACTTGGAGTTTATATTTTTTGGATATGTAGATTAATGTTTTTCATCAGATTTGGGAAGTTTTCAGCTAATTCTTTAAATTAATTTTTTCTGCTCTTTCCACTCCCCAACACTTCCCCACCCCCACCCCCAGCTCTCTTTCTGGTACTCACATTACACATGTATTGGTATATTTTTTGGTATACCACATTTCTGTGAACCTCTTCATTTTTCTTTTTTTCTCCTCTTTGTTCTTCATTCAGCATAATCTCTTTTGACCTATCTTCAAGTTAGTGTTTACTTCTTGTGCCAGTGCAGATCTACTGTTTAGCTCATCTAGTGAATTTTTCATTTTGGTTCTTGTACTTTTCAACTCGAATTTCCATTTGGTTCTTTTCAGATAATTTCTCTTTATTGATATTTAATGGATGAGACAATGTCAGAATACCTTTCTTTCTTCCTTAAGCATGGTTACCTTTAGTTCTTTGGACATATTTATAGTAGCTCCTTTGTAGTCTTTGTCTGTTGAGTCTAGCACCTGGGTTCTCTGGAATGCAGTTTTTTGTTTTGTTTTGTTTTTTGGGTTTTTTTGCCTGCTTTTTTCCCCATGTAGAGGTCATACTTTCCTACTTCTTTGCATATTTCACTTATTTTTGAAAACTGAACATTTTTGATAACACTGTAGTAACTCTAGATACTGATTCTCCTTTCTCTTGGGGCTTTCTGTTGTGGTAGTTTGTTTAGTGGCCTAGCTGTATTATTTCAGTGAAGTCTATTTGTCCCATAGTGTGTAGCCTCTGATATTGCTCTTCAATGTAGCCATTGGGCATGTGGCAGTCACTCTGAGGTGAGTCATTTTCAAGGGGTTCTCTTTGACAGTCTTGTCCCCTGATCTCTTGTTAATACCTAGCTGTTACCTTCCACTAATTGCTGACTGTTTTGCTCTTTTTGACAATACCCCACATCTGAAATTGCTTCACAGTCTGACCCAATTAAATTTGGCTCCCTTTGCAAGAATAGGCTTTGAGGTCAGCCTTGAGGCTTGTTCTTTTTCCAGGAGAGCTCTTCTTAGCTGTTTATTCACCTGGTTCTTTCTTAGGTGATTTAGAATTTAGCTTGTTGCTTTCATAGAACTGCTAGCCTCCTCTTAACTTTCTCACCACCAAAATTTCCATTGTTTTCAATAGCACTTAGCCTTGAAAGTCCCCACACTGTGTTCCAAATATAGTTAATTACCTTGGAGAGAGCTTCAGAACTCTTTTTTCTTGGGGTGCCTGGGTGGCTCAGTTGGTTAAGTGTCTGACTTCGGCTCAGGTCATGATCTCGGGGTCCTGGGATTGGGCCTCGCGTAGGGCTCCATGTTCAGCTCTCCTCCCCTCTCCCTCTGCTCTTCCTCCCCGCTCTCCATTCTTGCTTTGTGTCTCTCTCTTGAATTTAAAAAAAAAAAAAATTCTTTTTTCTTAAGACTTTCCTCTCCCCTGGACATCATTTCTGTGCCACTGCTCGGGAGGTCAGAATGGGGACAATGTCCTCTTCTTTTGGAATGTCACCTTTGCTTTAAGAGTATCACTGAGGGGGTGCCTGGGTGGCTCAGTTGGTTAGGTGGCCAACTCTTGGTTTCAGCTCAGGTCATGATCTCACAGTCATGAGATCAAACCCCATGTCTGGCTCTGCACTGAGCTGAGCATGGAGCTTGCTTAGGATCGTCTCTCTCCTCTCCCTCTGCTGCTCCGCCCCTGTGCACGTGCACGTGCCACTGTCTCTCTCTCTCTCTCAAAAAAAAAAAAAAAAACAAACTTAAAAAGGGGGCACCTTTGTGGCTCAGTCAGTTAGACATCTGCCTTTGGCTTGGGTCATGATCCCAGCATCCTGGGATCAAACCCTGCATAGGACTCCCTGCTCAGCAGGGAGTCTGCTTCTCCCTCTCCCTCTGTACATATTCTCTCTCTCTCTCTCTCTCTAAAAAAAAAAAAAAGTATCACTGAGAAGAGGTAATAGTCCCTGGTCTTCTCAGATTGTCTTTAATGTCTGAAACCTCTGTCCTGTGAACTAACTGGGATAAGAGAAGTCAAGGCCCCAGTATTGACCTGCTGTGCCTGGAAGAGAAGTTTTGCACTATGAGTGGGGGCTAAGTGGAGGAAGGGAGTCCCAGACCCCTCAGCTCCTCTTGCCTGGGATAGACGTTCTACAGCACAAAGCTTGGGATGATTAGAGATGCCAGTCACCTTCCTTTCCCAGAGTGATAGTCCTAGGCTGGGAGCTGGGGAGAGAGGGAGTCCTGTGTCTTGGCTGCACCTGCCCAAGGTAGAGTTTTATGATGCTGAACTGGAGAGGAGGAAGTGAGTTTTGCTTTGAATTCCACAGACTATTTTTGTTTTTGCCAGGAGTTAGTACATTTTCTTGAAAAAATGTTTCTTTTTTTTGCTGTATGCCCTTAGGAGAATTTCCAGAGACTTTAAATGATTTTTTAAATAATTTCAACCAATTATAGTTATTATACTGGGAAGCAGGTCTGTGGAGATTCTAACTCCTCCATTGTCCTAAACAAATAGGTTTTTTTTTTGTTGTTTGTTTTTTGAGATTTTACTTATTTATTTGACAGAGAAAGAGAGCACAAGAAGGCAGAGCAGCAGGTAGAGGGAGAGGGAGAAGCAGACTCCCCACTGAGCAGGGAGCCCGACATGGGTTTCGACTCCAGGACTCAGGATCATGACCTGATCTGAAGGCAGATGCTTAACTGGCTGAGCCACCCAGGCGCCCCAACAAATAGGTTTTATAGTACTTTTAAGTTGAGTTATTTTAGTGAGGCTAATAGTTAAGTAAGCTTTTATGACCTGATCTGGGATTCTAACTAGATCAAGATTTAATTACAAAATGTATTCTGAGTTACATATGCACATAGGGAATCCAGTCCTTTTGTAATTAGATATTACAGTGATACGTGAAATGCCATGTATTGGAAAAATTTACTTTAACTTTTTAAAATAATGTTATGTTTTTTTGTCTTTAAAATGTATACTTTTTTTTAAGATTTATTTTGGAGAGAGTGGGCACATGAGTGGGCAGGGGGCAGAAGGAAAGGGAGAGAATCTCAAGCAGACTCCCTACTGAGTTTGGAGCCCAGTGTGGGGCTCCATTCAACAATCCTCAGATCAGCACATGAGCCAAAACCAAAAGTTGGACACTCAACTGAGCCACCCAGGCACCCCTAAAATGTATATTTCTTGAAATAATATGAAAAAAGCATGATAAAATTGATTTCTAAATCATGAAAAAATTTTTTAAATGACTTTTAAAAAAAGCCATAATGTGAATATAATTATTTCTTCCTTTTAGGACATGTGAACTTATATATTTGACACAACCCAGCAGTTTGTAAGTAGTTCAGAGCAAGTTATTTTTATCTTTCTGGTTTTTTAAAAATTTTTTCTGGAAGAATCCCAAACATGTTGATAATGCCAGGGTTAGTTTAATTGATTATAGCATGCTTTTCATAAATTAAGGTCATAGATTTAAACCCTATGCAGATTATTTATCTTCTCACAAAGAAAATGGTATGAAATATATGCCCTTTACTACAAGGAGAGCTAATAGGGTGGAAGTGGATTCAGTGCAACATATCACCAGTTCTGGGAAAAAGGCAAATTCACTGAGTTAATCTTTTTTGAGTGTCTGTTATTGTCTAATATTGGCATTTTATTAACTTAAGACCAAGAACATAGTTTTTGTGTAAGAGTAAATGTGACAGTATATATTAAAATTTCCAAATTATTTTTTTAAATGTATGATACATGTTCCAACCGTATACCCATGAAAGAGCTCTAGAGATTTTCTTTGGAAACAGAATGAGTAGTATATGAGATTTTCTGCCCCACTGAACTGGTGGTATTAAAGATGATTGATACAAAGGGAAATTATGTGTTTATTAGTTATATTAATCTATTCCAGTTGTTAATATCAACAGGTTATCAAGGCATAGTGTTAAATTGGTAGAGTTATCCAAACCTTTATTTTTCTGCATAAGTGTTGATTTTAATTAGAAAGCAAGGAGCAGAAAAGTATTAAGTAACTGGAAACCAAGTACATCATTGTATACCACTTCTTGTGCATATTTTTAGATTATAATTGAAATATTAAATATTTCCTTTACAAAATATATACTACTGTATGGGCTAACTATAAATATCTTGGTAAAAACACTAACTGAATTGAGACAAATTGAGTTATTTTGTAAATTGTGCATTTAAAATGGATTATATTCTCTTATGCAATCAACTTAGGCCTATAATTTAAAATAAGGAAAAAGAAGAGATGTTTGGAAAACTGTCAGTATAAAAATTTTTTTCTGGTTTCTATTTGTTTACTAGGATATCTACTGAAATAAACTCTGTGTTGGTGCTAAAAGTTTCTTGGATCACATTTTTACTAGCTAAAGGTAAAGTCATTATGTTTGTTACATGTTAATGTTTCAAATGTAATAATTCTTTTGGACTAGGTTCAAAATTTTTTATCCAATTTAATGTTATTTCCCCACACTCACCAGTTCTCTGTGTGGCTTGTCACCTGTTAGCAAGTTCTTGTAATTCTGGCACTGGAAGCAACTTTGGAAATGTCTCATTTCATTTCTGTTTCTAATATCCTTTAAAAATCCTTCTTCCTTCCTTTTTTTTTAAGAATAGTGTTACTGTTTTTATAAATATGGTACATATTCATGATACAGAATTCAAATAATACAGCAAATGCAAAGAAAAATGTAGAAAAATTACCCCAGGCCTACCCATAAATAAATAAATAATCATTAAAATTATATGATTGTTATTTCAGGTATATTTTTATGCATAGAACCTGATAAAAAAGATTGGAGATGTGTGCATTCACAAACATCTAATTTTTTAAAAATAGGATATTATAGTGTAACATGTAAACATACAAATTAGTTTTACTCAAACTTTACAGAAGAAAATAAACAAGAGAAATGGGAGGAGTTGCTTAAATTTAGATAAATGTTTGTCACGTAAGCAGTGTTATTTCCTAAAATATTTCTCTAAGATTATGAAAAAGCACTGTTAAAAAATTAAGGTTAGAATCTTTATTTTACTTTGTGTTTTGATTTAAAGCAATATATATTAATCTGCTTTGAAGGAAAAGAATGTTAGTACAGGATTACCACTCTTCCTGTCACCTCCCCATCCATCACTTTCAGATTTGCTCATTGTATTATCATTACATTATCAAAGATCATAACATTTATATTCCATTCTGTAATTATAATTACTTGTTTAGTTTCAGTTCTGTATGTCAGTGGATTCTAAGCTTATTATCATTCCTCTGTTATAACTTCTCCATTTCTGAGTTCTTTATTTTGATTCATCCTTAGCTGGCTGGATTTTACCAAGAAGGAATTTTTCAAAAAAGGCTTTTTGGCACTACATTCCCTATGTTTGTCATGTTTATGGATCATGCCCATAGTCTTTATACTTGAAGGACTACTTGGCTGTCTACGCTATTCTTGTGTCATATTTGTTTTCCTCAGGACACTGTTTTCTGGCATTGAACAATGCTGTTGAGAAATAGGAGACTAGCTTTAATCCCCTCCCCCACTTACTTTTGAATACTTGATTTTTTTTTTAATTTGATGTTCAATACTTTAACTAGAATATCTCTTGATTTTTATTATTTCATATTAGTTTTTCTTATAACACTGTATCTCTTTTTAAACTGAAGGTTCTGGTCTTCATTTGAAAGACGCCTTAACACAAATTTTTAAATGTTATTCTCTTCAGTTAGGTATTCTATTCTGTTATGTTTCAGGAACTTAACTTTTTTTTTATTTTTTATTTTTGAAGATTTTATTTATTTGACACAGATAGTGAGAGAGAGAGCACAAGCAGGAGGAGGGGCAGGCAGAAGGAGAGGGAGAAGCAGGCTCCCCGCTGAGCAGGGAGCCCGATGCGGGCTTCCATCCTAGGACCCTGGGACCATGACCTGAGCCAAAGGCAGATGCTTAACCAACTGAGCCACCCAGGTGCCCCAGGAACTTAACTGTCTTATGTTGGATTATTTTTGTCCTCCATATTTACTTTCTTTTCTTGTATTATTTTGATCTTTGGTCTTTTTCTCATTTACTGTTTTTGTCTCAAGTCTTCTATTTTGAGCTAAACTATGTTTTTTTATTATTATTATGTTACATTTGTCACCGTACAGGACATCATTAGTTTTTGATGTAGTGTTCCATGATTCATTGTTTGCATAAACTATGTAAATGTGTAATGTTGTAATGGTGTTATTTAGTCCTCACTTTTTCCTTAGCTTTTTGTTGTTGTTTTATATAATTTGTATTTTATTTCTTAGTGCAAGGAGTTGTAGGGCATTTTCTTTTTATAGATTATCTTCCAGATTGGGTTCTCTCTCTTTTTCTCTTCTTATGTTATGAGTCTATTTTTTCTTTTCTTTTTTCTTTTCTTTTGTACGTTTGCATATTCTCTGTGCTTCTTGTCCTCTCTCCCCTCCCCATGTTACTAGGACTTTATGTGGGCAATCCTGACCTGATGTTCTGCTTTCTCCGATGTGGTTGGTGTGTGATGGTCTGTTCTCTCTGATGTAGTGTGAATAAATCTCTTTTCACTCTCTTTGCATTTTATCTTTGGCTAGTTGTGTTCCCCAAAGAGCTACATTATGAATACGGGCTTTTTATTTTACTTACTTTTAGTTAGGGGGTGAGGGAGAAAGTGGAGAATTCACCTGGAATGATATGAGTCTTTGTTGTTCTGAGATTTTTGTTAGAATGAACTCTAAAATAGAACACTCTAGTGATAATTGCATCCTGTTTCTATAACGGGATTGTGTTGGGATTCATATTGGTCTCCAGTTCAGCATAGCACACCGGAATCTCTGTGTTTGTCAGAAAGTTAGCTATCAAAAAAAATAAAAAAGAAAAAACAAAACCAAAAATCCCCCCCAAAACAACAACAACAAAAGAAAGTTAGTTATCGTTTATTTCCTCTGTTTTACCCTTATCCCATCATCAGCAATTTCTCCTCCCTCCAAGTCAGAAGAGGAGGAGATGAGGATCCTCTGAGTCAGTATCTCTTAAATTTGGTGTTGGTACTGACACTTAGCTAGTACAGTTTTTCCTTTTATTTTATTGGGTATTGGAGGAGAATTCTTTGATCTGACTTCACCTTACTACTTTTAGCTGTAAATCCTTGATATCATCCTTTACTTGTATGGTATTTCTTAATACTTCTAAGTCTGTTACAAACATATGTTTGCACTATACCTATGGATCTAAAAAACCTGCCAGATGCAGGGTTATCTGCTTTTTCACATAGTTTCTATACCTTCAGTATTTGTTGGGATTAATAATGGTTTAGCAGTCAGATACCAAGAAGATAGAAAGTGAGCCAAATTAAACTTCTAGAGCAACAAGCAAATATATCATAGCTTATATTTGATTATGATTTGTATAGCTACATTATTTTTTCCTCAGGTATTTATTATATGCATTCATTTTCTCACAGCTCTCCAGTTGTATATTTACTTTTTAAGATTTTTTTGCTAAATAATTACTTTATAGATGACTTTTCAGTTATATGTTAATTTTGTTATTAATGGCTTTGTTTGTGGTAATATTTTGTAGCGTGGTTAAAATAAAAAATATGTGAGGTTTCATAAATAGAATTAAAGATTACTATGTAGCATACTTCAAAATTATTTTCAGAAGTAATAAATTCTATAGCTCTTACCAAAACTGGAAATAAGTTTAAAAAAGCAAAAAACAAAATGAATTTAGACATAGGGAATGAACTATAATAATAATTGCTAGATGTCAAAATCTCATGGTAGACTTATACTTCATTTATTTCATAACTTCATGTACTTTTATTTATATTTTTATGTATTTCAAATCTGAGGTTTTGCAAAACAAACAAACAAAAAATTAAGTTCTTTAACATGCCTTTATTCTTGAATAAATCAGCATATGCATATGCCCATACCCACAATTTTCCCTGATTTAAAGATCTCAATCTCAGTCTCTGATCTGTTACTTTACATTGTAAACCTGTTTTATTTTCAGGGGAAGTGTTACAAATGGAGGATGATCTCGTCATCTCATTTCAGTTAATGCTCTGTGTCCTTGACTATTTTATTAAACTCTCACCTCCTGCATTGCTTAAAGAACCATATAGTAAGTATTTTAAATAATTTATGCATCTCCTACATCATTACTCAGCAGTTGTTTATTTAATGTCAACTGGGACCAAAACATGGTTCTAGAGCTAAAGGAATGATAAAAAATAAATCAGACGTGGACTCTGCCCTCAAGTATTATAGGATATAGAAGTATAGAGATAAAACAAGTAAGCAAATAAGCAGTATGTGACCACTTTCTAAGTGGTATGGGCCAAAATACAGTAAATGCTGTGAGAGTTCAGGAAGCAAGAAAGATTTTTAGCTGGGGAAGACCAAGGAAGACCTTATAAAAGAGGTGGATTTGAACGGAGTATTGAAGGGTAGATAGCATTTGAGTATTAGGGGAAGTTGGGATAGCATATTCCCAGTAAAGAGAAAGTTAAGAGGTAAGGCACAGATATGAATGAAACTTCTTGAGAAAGAGTGGCCCATTCTGCTGGAGGAGATTACCTAATTTGTATTATTGGATGCTATGATTATTATGTGACAAATTTTTTTTTGCATATGAGTTGTAATTGATCTACCTCAGTGGGTGATGAGGTGGGAAGTGTTCTTAAATGAAAGTAACTGTTGCTAAAAAAAATTAAACATAAAAAATTAAAAATAACTCTTGCTGAAATAGATAGCATTAAGCAAAGACAAGTATAGCCCTCTTAGAATGGAATTGCTTCTTTTAAGAGGTGGCATCAAGAGTAGAATTTCAAAATCACTTATATCACAGAAAAATGTAAACTTAACTAAGGCTGAACTGATTCCTTGGTCCTAAAATGATTAAAGTATTAATAATACTAAAAATAATAGAGGACAGATCAAAACATGGAAGTCTCAGTGTTGGTGGAAGTGCTTGAAAAGCTGAAGCCTAATTAATCTTTTTGAACTATAACTTCATGGGAAGTGAGTCTGGAGCAGAATTTTTAAAATGTGTTGAACATCATTTGACAGAAAAAGGTCAATAGCAGAAACCACATATAGAACAGGAGAAAAAAATAGAAAACAAATATATTTTTAAAAATTCTGAATCTGTAAAGATTATATGTTTTTTCTTCACTTTTTTTCAATGTTATAAGTTTACTAAATTGATGTAGGATGTTACTTTAGGTTGACAGGTATTGTTGTTTTGGATTATTAAAGTACATTTTAATTTTCTAAGTCTTATGTTAAAGAGAAACCAGGATGAGGTGATAAATTTACTGAGTAAGGTAAACTTCTAATTAACTTTTTATTATGGAGAATTTCAAGTGAATACAAAAGTAGACGGTAGTATAATAAGCCCCAGGTACTTAAATTACCTACTTCAACATATAACTTATGGTCTCTCTATAGCCCCATCTACTGCCCAGTTGCATCAACTATATTATTTTGAAGCACATCTTTGCATACCATTTCATCCTTATAAATTTTAGTATGTATCTCTAAATATAGTCTTTTTAAAAAGCATAATGACTACCATTGTCACACCTAAAAATCACTTAATAGTTTCTTAACCTAATACCACCAAATATCTAGTAAGTGTTCAGATTTTCAATTGTCTTATAAAAGTGATTTTAAAACTTTTTTTACAGGTTGACTAAATCAGAATCTAAATGAGATCTATATCTTATGATTGGTTGATACACTTTTGAGACTTTTAAAAAACTTCCTTCTCCATTTGTCTTTCTCTTTTTTTCCTTATAATTTATTTATTAAATAATTAGGTGGTTTATTCTGTGGGGTTTCTCGTGGTTTAATTTTTTCTGATTATGTTCTGTTGTATAGTTTAACATGTTCCTGTATTCTCTCAGTTTTCTGTAAATTGTTGGTCAGGCCTGGAGGCAATTAATACTTTTCATACTTAGTCATCTGTTATCTCTTTAATAGCTGAATTCATTTTCAGTTTGAATTGGAAATGCTCAAAGTAATACAGGAGATTTTTTTTAAATCCCCTTTACCACATAATATTTATATACTTTTAAAAAAATTATTTACTATGGTATTAGCTTAAACTTTTAAAATTTACTTTTATAATATGTCTAGCAATTGAATCCATAAATACTTTTTTTAAGACTCTTTAAGATAGAAAACATTTTTTCCCCTTACAGACTGAGTAGGATACATTTAGAATTAGTTTTTAAGTTGGCTGTTTCCCTTGCCTTCTCCATATTTGCCTAATAGCAAAAACTGTTATCAGTACATAACCTAAAATAGATAATCAATAAATAGATGAAACTGTTAGCCTTTTAATGAAGCCTAATAAATAAAAGCAGAATGTTACTAAAATTATTTCTCATCTCCCAAGTTAGAATACTTCATTATTTTATACAGTGGAATGTGCAATTGTTCTTATCTAATTTACCATTTTTACAGAAACAGCTGTAATACCTTTTAATGGTTCACCTCGAACACCAAGGCGAGGTCAGAACAGGAGTGCACGGATAGCAAAACAACTAGAAAATGATACAAGAATTATTGAAGTTCTCTGTAAAGAACATGAATGTAATATAGATGAGGTAATTTAACTTCATGATTTCTTTAAAATGAAGTAGATTTAGATGTAAGTTCTTCCTAACAGTATATACTTCTTTCATGACAAGCTTGCTTTTGTACTTAGTGCCAATTCTTTTGCAGGAAAATATTTAGAAAAAATTTATTTTCATGTTCAGTTATTTTGATTTTAAAGAGAGTAGCTCCCTTACTCAGGAATCACTGAAAAGGTACATCTTTATGGCAGTATTTTTCAAATGAATTTGTTCTTTGATTCCTCTGTGGTTAGTGATAACCCCTAATGTTTTAAAATACCCTAAGAAAACCCTGGTGTTTTGGTTTAATGATAAGTAATATCAGCATGAAGTTTCTGTTCAGCCTATCCGCTCTTTCCAAATATTACACCAGATGAAGTGGCTGGTAGAGAATACACATGAACACCCTGGAATTGCTTATCTTGTTCATAGAATCGGGAGTGTTGGAATTGGAAGGAGTCTTAGGAATAATGTACTCAGCCTCCTTTTAGTAATGAGTAAATGAACTTCCAGAGATTGATAGCTAATTACTAACAGGGCTAGACTTTGGGAAATCTGCTACCAGTTGCTGCTTTCAGTGTACTATGCTGTTTCTCTCATAGATGGTTGTATTGTCCACAGTTCACTACCACCAGATAGCTGTGTGAAATGTTCCATCTTTGAAATTTCTCTGTCAACTCTGGGAAGGAATGGAGGGTGATCTCAAAATCTAGTTTAAGAAATGTTGGAATGATTTATCAGGTTATCTTAATGTTAGCACTGTGGGCTTTTGTCAGTTTCAATAAAGATACACCTGTGGTTGTAGATGTATCAACCTTATACATATAGGTTTACTTTTTTACTTTTCTAGGATCACAAATAATCTCTGCTAATAAGCTCACAAATGTAGTTGAAATATTTTTTTTAATCCAGTCTATTGCTAAGTCCCTCAAGATAATGAATATACATAAATGCAGTTTTCTAATTCCTGGTTGTTAATTCTCTGGGTTTCAGAACTACTTATAAAATTTCATTTCTAAAATCAGGAATAAGTCATTAAAATTTTTTTCATTTTAAATAACTTTTTGTAATTTAGAATATTTATAGGGATTATTTTTAAAGTATAACTGATTAAAAACTATGGTAGTAATTGACATTAATTGACACTTGGTTATTTAGATACAGCATTTTTGGTTATATAACTATTGGTTGGTTACATTAATGGCTATATATTTATGGGTTAATTAAAACTAAATGGTTAACTAGAACTACCTACTTTATAAATACTCCAGTTCAATGGGAGTTAATTAGAAAACAAAATTAATAAGTTACAGAAGCCTAATTCTTGCAACTTACTTTGAAGAAGATATGAACTGATATTATTTCCACCTTAATAAGTGTAGACTTCAAATTTGGAAAAGTTAAATAAGTAAGTTGTTTAAAATTTTCTAACACATTGCAAGTGTAGAACAGGCAGGAATATGACTCCAGGTTTCCTGATTACAGTCTTTATTATCCATGTTAAATAAATGTAAGGTGCTTTGGTATGAAACTGCATCATTCTACAAAATATTGTTATTTGATTTTGAATTGAATTACTGGGTATTCTTTACGTGTGTGAAATTATTTTCTTGTAAAAATAGGCTATTCTCTTGAATTTTTGCTAAAATAATTGACTTGATATTTCCTTAGCTAGCTATCAGATGGTGAGTGTGAAGTGGCCTAAAAATATGCTTTAGGGAGAAATCAGAAACAGTATAGAGAAGAGTCTTGACTGTGATGATAGATTGGGTTTTAATTCCAGCGCTGCCCCTTCCTCCACTTCCTAGCTGTGTAACTTTGGTCAAGTTGCTTAATTTTTTTGAGCCATCTTTTCATCATCTGTTAAATGTAGAATATTGAAGTTGTGGTTTCAATGGATTCTCTTCTTATAAATCCTCTTTCATTAATAGTTCTCTACTATACTTCCATTCTAAGACTTAAAATCTGCCTCACATAAGTTAAAAAGTAAATAATTGAATAATTATAAATAAGTATCACTAGGTTGAATGTAATGTCAGTTAACACTTTCCTTCTAGTGTTAATATATTGTGACAAAGATTAAGTTTTTTTTAGTTTAATGGCTATGTTGTAACTTTATCTTTTTCAGGTGAAAAATGTTTATTTCAAAAATTTCATACCTTTTATGAATTCTCTTGGAATTGTAGCTTCTAATGGACTTCCAGAGGTAATCTGAAAGAAAACTTAATTAGTAAAAAGTTAATGTATTTTGGGACTTTTGGGAGGGAGGAGTAGCTGTCTAGTTTCTTAAAATTACTTTTTATTAAATATTTTTTGCCCAAGGAAAGAAATCTAAGGAGAATTTTGGTGAACCAACTTTATATAAGTAACAGAAAACCCTTTTGAATATATATTCAGATGTATAAATAAGCAGCATTTGTAATTTGCACTAAAAATTGATTTGTACTAAAATTTTTCAAAAATCAAAGTGTAGGCTTTTGAATTTCTGAATGCTGTTATATTTAAATATAACTAAATATGCACAATCAAATTTGATTCTCATTTGCTATGCATCCTTAAGCATAGGATACATGGATTGATGCCATCAACATGATTGGCATTACTGTATTGTGGAGCATCTCTTTTGAATATTTTAAACTACCTCATTTAAAATAAATTCAGTTGAAACAGCTGTGATTATATATGCACACACTTAGTGGTGTGCTATCCATCTATCTGTTTCTTTTCACATTTTGCCTCAAATGTCTTGCTCTTCAATGAGAACAGAACAACTGAGAACTTTATATGGTAAGATGAAATATGTGGAGAAAAGGATGCTTAGATAAATGAAGAACAAGTACTCAGGGATAAAGGAATGTTTTAGAAGTACCTGGCATTAGTTACCAAGACCAAAAGACATGAAATCAGATAGCTAGTTTGCTGATTCTGTGACCCAAATTGGTGACTAGTCCTTGAATTAGTAAACTTACTCATCCAACAGTTATTTATTGAGTGCTTAATATATTCCAGGCGTTGTGCTAGATATTATCCATAAGAGATAATATCTCTTAGATATTATCTCTGAGATAACTGTGAGTTATCACAGTCACTGTCATTAAAGTGTTAGTGGGAGAAAAACAAAGAAAGAGAACACTACAGGAATCTGCAGGTGTCTGGTAGAAGTATGCACAAGTTGCTGTGGTATCTCAGAGGAGGGCCACCTAATCCAAAGTGGGGCAGATTGGTTTTGTGGAAAACTGTGTGGAGGTGTGATTTCTGAGCTGAGTAAGCTTTGAGAAATGGCATTTCCAGTGTTAGAAATGACAGATTCAACGGGACAGTGATATGTGATGGTGTGGTCTGTTCAGTGAACTCCAACTAATTCATTAGGATGGGGGTGCAGGAGAGAAGACTGGTGAGATAGACTAGAGAGGCAAGAAAAGGGGCCAAATATTGTGTTACTGAGTTTTCTTATTAACTGATGTACCAAAAAATAGGCTGTTCACAACTCTAAAGAGTCTTGGACACTTACTGTAGTTTTTCTTCCTTTAGAAAAGATTACGTTTTTTTTTTAATTAAATTAAATTTTATTATGTTATGTTAGTTTTAATAGAAATCTTAAGATAAACCTTACATTTACCCCAGCATTTTTCATATAGCACTAATAGCTCCCAATCAAATAAATGATTGATAATTAGTGCCTCACTAAGATCGGGCAGGAACAATGATTAAACTTAATCAATGTGAATGGCTGTTTTACCTAAAAAACTTAGACAAAAAAATTTATATTTAACTGGATTTCTTCCTGCCACTCCTTTTGAAATGTGATTTTAGTTCTCTCGGGTTAGAAACCCTCAGACTTTAAAGTCATAGCAGAAGTCATGCCAGGTAGTTGTCTGTTGGGCATTGGTTTTTAAATTATGATTAGAAAATTATGAATCAGAACTTGTAAAAGAATTACAGATTCTAGCAAATGAAGAAGTATCTGGGATTAGGAATACATAGTGCAAATCTGTTAATTGGGCTAATTAATTGAGCTAATACTCTTGTCCAAGACACTTAACTAAAGGGAGTTAGAGTACATCAAACAATTTAGAAAAGATAGGGAGAATATATAATCAAGAGGATTTGTTATGTTTGAAAAATATTTTTATATTGATAAGCATAGTGGAAGATTAGAAGTGAGGGATGTAGGAGATGTTTGGAGGATCTTGGCAATTTATATAATAATACCTACTGTTTTGTGTTATTGGTGATCACTGTCTACATAAAATTCTAAGGAACAGGATGCATGCATAAAATCAGTTTAAAATTAGAGTTAAAAAATAGGAATTTTTCACTTTTAGATATGCTTTATTTTTATTGCATGTGAACTCTGTATAAATGAAATGTATGTACATAGAGTCTTTAAATCTGTACTTCTGTGGACTGAGAGATGTAGTGATATGAAAAGGATAATCATCAGAATTGTTTTTTCTTTTGAGGTGGAAAGTCTCTCTAAACAATATGAAGAGATTTACCTTAAAAACAAAGATCTTGATGCAAGATTATTTCTAGATCATGATAAAACTCTTCAGGCTGATCCTGTAGACAGGTATTGTACATGGTCTAATTTTATTTGTTTAGATGCTTTTGCTATAGGTTGATTTTAATATAGATAGATTAAATAGGTTTTTATTTAACTTCATGATCTTTAAATATCATTTATAATAAATTACTTCAAGTGCCTTTCTATAAAGCTGATAATAAGGTAATCAGTATTCTAAGCATATAATATACAAATAGAGATTTAATGTGAATTGTCATCTCTAGCACTATTTTTTTTTATTAAGCTGAATTTAATTTTAAAACATGCACTAAAAGAAAATTGTTGAAGTAATTAGTTTAGTTCACTTAAGTAGTGGTCTCTCTTTTTCCTACCCTTTCATCTGCTATTACTTGCGTGGTTCTTTTTTTTGTAAATGTTAATACAAAAGTATATTCTCTTGAATTATCATGTAGAATTCTAAAGTAGATTGAGAGTAATTGCAAAAAATCTGAATGATTATAAGTATGTTTATGTCTTTAGCATGAAATCTTTTAATGTTTAGCTGAAAATATATATAACTTTTACATTAAATGCAAATAAAATGTTTCAAATTTTATTTAAGTCAAAGGAAAGTTTTTGGAAGGCATAATGACTGAAAAACTTGCTTTGATATTTTTTAATACTGAACAGCTCAGTTCATAATACCATCTAACATCTAGAGATAGCATCTAACTTTCACTTTTAAAAAATTGTTAATGATTTGTGCACCTGTTTTTCATAAACCTAGTAGAAGAAACCCAACTGAAAAACAATGGTGAAAAACAAAATTTTATTTATTTAAGCAGCTTTTGGATCATCTGTTTCCTATCACTTCTGTTACTAAGTTACCATTTTGTATGATGGTATGAAGGCAACAAGTAATATACTGCTCTTTTGACTCATAAAACACAAATTGTGCATTTTCAATCTGAATGACTTTGCTTATCATTATTTAGTTTTGAAATGCAGAGAACACCACGAAAAAGTAACACTGATGAAGAGGTGAATGTGATTCTTCCACAGACTCCAGTTCGGTATGAATTTTCTTACTTTTGATTTTCATTATAATTATTTATTCAGTGCCTTATGAGTTTGTTCATTTGGTCTGTTATATATTTATGTATACATGCAACAAATATATATTGAGTGCTCTTTGCCTGCCAGGTATTTTACTAATTGCTGAGGACATGATTATTAAACCTAGTTCTGTCTGTCCTTAAGGAGTAGAACCTAGAATGGGAATGTGTTTCATCTCAGTAAATAAAAAAGGAAAAAAATATATCATCACCCTTTGCTCTGCATACAACTTAGAAGAACTGAAACCATTTTTCTATCCTTTTCTTCACTTCCCACATCTAACCTGCTATTAAGTCTTATTTAATCTGCCTTTAAAATATCTCTAGCCCATCTCCTATCCTCCGTTTGGACTCTCACCACCTTTGTCCAGGATCTCCTCCTCTTTGTTTTGGATTTTTTGCAGTAGCCTACTAACTGATCTTGCTGTGTCTACTCTCCTCACTGTTCCTCTCTCCCCACTACCAACTGTTTTCTCCAGAGAACCCCAGAATAATATTCTAGAAATGTAAGTCAGATCATGTTCACCCTGCTGTCAAACCTTTTGACTGCTTCCTGTTGCATTTGAAATATACATTCCTTCACAGTTCCTACAAAACCTTATATGATCCAGCTTTTGTTGCCTTTCTTTTTTTTTTTTTTTAAGATTTTATTCATTTATTTGACAGAGAGAGAGACAGCAAGAGAGGGAACACAAGCAGGGGGAGTGGGAGAGGGAGAAGCAGGCTTCCCGCTGAGCAGGGAGCCCGATGCGGGGCTCGATCCCAGGACCCTAGGTTCATGACCTGAGCCGAAGGCAGACGCTTAACGACTGAGCCACCCAGGCGCCCCTTCTGTTGCCTTTCTAACCTCATCTTGTTTTCCTGCTCATTATGTACTAGCCAGTTTCCTGAATGCTCGAGGCTCTTCTTTTGTACTTGAGGACTTTCACACTTGCTTTTCCCTCTTCTTGAAACTCTTCCTTCTTTTTTTTTTTTGCTTCTGAATTACCAACAGCTACTCTTCCTTTAGGTTCAGCACAAATACTGCTTTTTAAAAGATTTCTTTCTGAAGTAATTTCCTTTATTCTTTCTCATACTTTCCTGTTCTATTTCTTCATAGTGTATATCACAATTTGTAATTAAAAATTAATTTGTATGTTTCCTTGTTTTTGCTAATACCCATAATAGCCTTTAAGTTTGATACCATGTGGACCATGACTATTTTGTTCACCATTTAATAATTAGGACCTAGGGTAATATTTGGTACATAGAGGGAAATCAGTAATATTTTTCAAATGACTATGCAGACATATAAAGATACATTTCTGTATAAGTGTAAAGTATAGTGATAAACTTTTGACAAACTAATGAGATGGCACAGAAGGGACTTAATAAAGGGACTTTATTGAACTGAATTTTGAAACATGCAAGTCTGTGACACAGAAGAGCACCTTTTAGGGAGTAGGAATAGCATGTGCAAAGGCATGGGAGTATAAAACACCATAAAACATATGGTAAAGTATAAAGTATAAAACATACCATAAAACACAACACGCTGTGTCTGGGGAACTATTAGCAGCTCTGTATTGACTCACTAAATGGGAAGATGAAATGGCAGGAGAGGAGGGTGAATACTAGATCCTGAAGGGCCTAATATGCCATACCCATAAGTTTAGACTTTAGCTTGTGCATGATTTGGGCTATATATGGGTGTTAAATAGGGGTAAGGATAAAATTAGAGTTGATTTTTGAAAGTTTATTTGGTAGTAGTTTTTGAGGGGATGGACTAAGGAGGACATGGTGAGAATTAGACCTGTCAATCTGTCATAGTGGTTCTTAACCAAGGGTGCAAATTAGAGTAACCTGAGGAGGTTTTTTTCCAAACTACAGATGCCTAGACCCTACTACCATACACATAGTGAGTCAGAATCCCTGGACTGCTCTATTGCAGTAATTCAGTGGAGAAATGCTGAGGATCTGAACCAAGAGTAGGCAGTTGGAATGAAAGAACAAGAACAGGTTTGATAAATATTTGATGAATTCATACTTAGAATATTACTCATGAGGCATTTATGGGACATGAAGAAGTAGTACGTAGTGGGATATAAGGATCTTACAGATTTGAGAATCATCTGGGGAAGTTAATACCATAAAAATAGATGAGTTTGCCTGAAGTAAAGGTATAATAGCAAGAATGGCTGGCTAAGGACTGAGCCCTAAATAATGCTAGCATTTATTCATTTATTTACTTAGTTCAATAAGCCAACATATAGTACATCATTAGTTTTTGAGGTAGTGTTCAATGATTCATTAGTTGCATATAACACCCAGAATGCTAGCATTTAAATACTAGATAGAAGTTAAAAAGAACGAGAAGGCTGCCCAGAGAATGAAGCCAAAAAAGCCAGGGGATGGAGGGAGTTTAAGGAAAAAGCAGATGTTTGAGTGTCACATACTTCAAGGAAATCAAGTATCGGAACAATGAGAAAGATCTTTTGGTATTAGCAGCTAGTTATTTGTGGCTTTAGTCATTGTGGGCTTAAATGGATTTGAAGATGTACTATAAGTTTTAGAAGCAATAATATTTGAAAGGTGAGGAAGTATAAATATCAGTTGAGAGAGGTATAATAGTTTGGTGTAATAATAAGGAAGATAGAAAAAAAAAAATCAGGATGTTTGTCATCTTTTTTCCTAAATGGAAACTTTCACCAAAAGAGGTTAAAAGACTTAAAAAGACAAGTTCTTTTTCCAAACTGAGCAAACGACATTGGTTCTAATTCTTCCTGAGGTTACAGAAATGAAAAAGAAAATGCTCACTGAGCATGTTTACTAAATAATATTTAAGGACTCTTTCAGCCATAAACATTCTATAGTTCTTTGTATCAATAAACAGTACCTACAAGTAGCAATGTACTGCTACTCCAAAATTGGAACATCAGTATTTACTCTACAACAGACACACACACACAATTATAGAATTAAAGAAATCTTAAGGGACTGACCCAATTTTATGCTTTAACAGTGTAGATTTCTAAAATTATGTATGCTTTCATCTGAAGACTTCTATAAAGGAAAGTCACATGCGTCTTCATTTGAATTGCAATATATCCTACCATTTTTATTTGAAAAACTTTAATAATTGATTGTAATAATGTTTTCTTTAAAAATTGTCATTTTGATACCAGTTTATATGTTTTCTTCTTAAAATATCATTAATTTGGCCGATTAATGTTTTATTGAAATGTAGTTTTTATTAGTAAATAAATATATCAGTTCTTCAATTATAAACTTAGTGATTATGAATATGTTCTTTCTTAAAGGTTTAAATAAAATGTAATTCCCTTTTGCAACTATGTGGATGGAACTAGAGGGTATTCTAAGCAAAATAAGTCAATCAGAGAAAGACAATTATCATAGGATCTCACTGATATGTGAAATTTAAGAAACAAAACAGAGGATTCTAGAGGATGAGAGGAAAAAATAAAACAAGACAAAACCAGAGAGGGAGACAAACCATAAGAGACTCTTCATCATAGGAAACAACCTGAGGGTTGCTGGAGGGGAGGGGGTAGGAGGATGGGGTAACTGGGTGATGGACATTAAGGAGGGCATGGGATCTAATGAGCACGGGGTATTATATAAAACTGATGAATCACAGACCTGTACTTCTGAAACGAGTAATACGCTATATGTTAATTTGAAAAAAATGACAGAAAAAAATGTAATTCCTTGTAAGCAACAGTATACTAAGGGTTTTATAAAATCTTATTTCAGAGAACTTCTTAAAGATAAACAGGATATAGTGAGTTTGAAAGATTCATTTAACTTGTGAAATAGATACATTTTGTTTATTTATTTGTTTTCCTTCATTGCTTAATATGTCTTCCTTTTTTTTTCTCTCTAGGACTGTTATGAATACTATCCAACAATTAATGATGATCTTAAATTCAGCAAGTGATCAACCATCAGAAAATCTGATTTCCTATTTTAATGTAAGCCATAAATAAAATGTTATGTTTGTGTTATGTTGACAAAGAAATTTGAAATTAAAAGTTAAAATACTGAGAATTTTTTTAAATATCTCCCAACCCAAACGTTCTTGTCTGTTACCTTACTTCTTGCTTTTTTGAACCCTCCAAATTAGATCTTGGTAGTATTGTATTATTTTGGTAGTGTTATTTTTAGATTTTTTTCATGTTTGCTCTTTGCCTTGCTCATCATTCTTTCTTGCAACTTAGACCTCATTTCTGATTTCATTTTCTTTCTTCTTCAGGTACATACTTTAATAATTCCTTTAGTGAGGGTTAGTTTGGGGTGAACTTACAAGGTTTTTGTCTTAAAGTATCTTTACTCTTACTTTTTGTAAGATAGTTTAGCTGAATCTTCAGTTCTAGATTGATGTTTACTTTCTCTTAGATATTTGTAAATAATACTTTACTATTCCTGGTTCTCCTTGTTGCTATTTAAGAAATCCGTGAATCTGGGCTCCTGGGTGGCTTAGTTGGTTAAGCAATTGCCTTCGGCTCAGGTCATGATTCCAGAGTCTCAGGATCGAGTCCCTCATCAGGCTCCCTGCTCAGCAGGGAATCTGCTTCTCCCTCTAACCCTACCCCTCTTATGCTCTCTCTCTCAAATAAATAAAGTCTTAAAAAAAAAAAGGAAATCTGTGAATCTAACCGTTGCTTTGTTATATATCTTTTCTGTCTGCTTTTTTGATCTTTTCTTTGAATGTGATACTAAGATTTAACATTTCTCATAGCTCTACAGTCTTTTTTATCCTATATTCAGCCCATTTTTATTTACATTGCTTGCCTGGACTTGTGTGCATTTTACAACTCCTGTAGACCCAAGTTTGACATCTGAAGGGCCACTCACTGCTATACAAACAAGGGAGCGAGCAGGAGATCATGAAAACTAGCATCTGTGTTACTTGCTTGCTTCTTCGCTCCTTATTTAAATTCAAATGAGGGTCAGGACTCAATGAAATGCTCATCCATGGATAAGGCCAGGAGAATTATTAAAATTTGGCTTATTCCGGTAACTGTGCTTTGTGTAGTTAACATTTTATTTGATATCATAACCTCCCTGTGGCTTTGTCATATTCTTTTCTCATCTTTTTGCTTATATGCCTCCCAGGAATTAGCAAAGTAATTTCTGTCATCATATTCATAATTGTGTTGGCTCAGAACTGATTTTGTTTGGGAATCTTTTGTTGTTGCATACAAATTTTTGGATTGTTTGTTTTATTTCTGTGTAAAAGCCATTGGAATTTTGATAGGGATTACATTGAATCTATAGATTGCTTTGGGTAGTATGGACATTTTAACAATATTAATCCTTCCAACCTATGAGCATGGGATATCTTTGCATTTTTTTCTAGCTTCTTCAGTTTCTTTCATCAGTGCATTATAATTTTCCATGTACAGGTTTTTCACCTCCTTGCTTAAATTTATTCCTAGGTATTTTATTCTTTTAGATGCAGTTGTAAATGGGATTATGTATTTTTTTAAGATTTTATTTATTTATTTGACAGAGAGAGAGGCAGGGAGAGAGGGAACACAAGCAGGGGGAGCAGCAGAGGGAGAAGCAGGTTTCCCGCGGAGCAGGGAGCCCGATGAAGGGCTCGACCCCAGGACCCTGGGATCGTGACCTGAGCCGAAGGCAGATGCCTAACGACTGAGCCACCCAGGCACCACCTGGGATTTTATTCTTAATTTCTCTTGTTAGTTCATTATTAGTGCATAGAAACAAACCTGATTTCTGTATATTGATTTTGTATCCCGCAACTTTACTGAATTAATTTATTCTAACAGTTTATTGATGAAGTCTTTAGGGTTTTTTATATATCATATGTCATGTGTCAATAGACACAGTTTTACTTCTTCCTTTCCAATTTGGATGCCTCTTCATTTTCTTGCCAGATTGCTCTGGCTAGGACTTTCAATACTATGTTGAATAAGGGGACAATGGGCATCTTTGTCTTGTTTCTGATCTGACAGGACAATCTGTCAGCTTTTTACTATTGACTATGATATTAGCTGTGGGCTTATCATATATGGCCTTTATTATGTTGAAGTATATTCCCTCTATACCCGCTTTGTTGAGAGTTTTTATCATAAGTGGATGTTGAATTTTGTCAAGTGTTTTCTGCATCTATTGAGCTGATCATAGGATTTTTATCCTTCATTTTGTTAATGTATCACATTGATTTGTGAGCGTTGAACCATCCTGGCACCTCTGGAATAAATCTCACCTGATTGTGGTATATGATTCTTTAATGCATTGTTGAATTTGGTTTGCTAATAGTTTGTTGAGAATTTTTGCATTTATGTTCATTAGGGATATTGGCTTATAATTTCCTTTTTTTGTGATGTCCTTGTCTGGTTTTGATTTCAGGGTAATGCTAGCCTTGTATGTTTGGAAGTGTCCCCTCCTCCTCTATTTTTTGGAGGGCTTTGAGAAGTTTTATTATTCTTTTTTGAACGTTTGGTAAAATTCATCAGTGAAGCTGTCTGACTTTTGTTTCTTGGGACGTTTTTGATTATTGATTCACTCTCCTTACTAGTAATCATTCTGTTCATATTTTCTGTTTCTTCATGGTTCAGATTTGGTAGGTTGTATGTTTCTAAGAATCTATCCTTTTCTTTTTAGGTTTTCCAGTTTGTTGGTGCATAATTGTTCATAGTAGTCAGTTATGATCCTTTGCATTTCCATGGTATTAGTTTGTAATATCTATGAGACTTTTTTTTGGTGGGTGGAAAGGCTAACAAATCTGTTCTTTAACTTAGCAGCAGAAAATTTAGATAATAGGGTTTTTTATTTGTACTTTAGTATTTTTTGGTCACTAACATCCTAAAATAGAATTCTTTATGTTCTTCTTATTTTCAGTAGTCATGTTTACCTAGTTTTTGTGGAGGTGTTTCCATGGTATAAATAATTGAAAGTGAAAAGTTATATCTTATAGGACAGAAAATGTTAATTCTGATTAAATAATATCCTCAACATTGATTTATGTTTTTCCTCTTTAAAGAACTGCACAGTGAATCCAAAGGAAAGTATCCTGAAAAGAGTGAAGGATGTTGGATACATCTTTAAAGAGAAATTTGCTAAAGCTGTGGGACAGGGATGTATGGAAATTGGATCACAGGTAACTTGAGTTCATTTTGATTAGTGTCACTATATGGTAAATAACCTCAAGTGAAATATCTTTCCAAATTATAAAGGTATTATAATAGTATTGGTCCTATATTAGTAGATTCTGTATCTCAGCTGCCTGTGTATGCTGCTGTTTATGAAAAACTTTATAAGAAAATGCCCCTTACACCATTACAGAAACCAAAAGTAAACATGTAGAAAGTTTTAGAAAAAATGTAGACGTTTAGAAAATATAAGTACAAGAAGATTAAAATCTTTGATGCTATTAAATTTTTTGTATATATTCTTTGGCTTCTATATATATGAATATTCATGAATGCATATACTTAGATAAATGGGATCATATACATGCTATTTATTGGTGATATTAATTTTACTATTACTATTATCATTTCAGAAAATCTAAAACCTATACATTGGGTAAAAGTACGGGCTCTGAATCAGAACCCTGGGTTTATATTTGGTTCTATCATTTATGAGCTATCATTTAACTTCTCTGAGATTCAGGTTTCTGTATTCTGCTTTGTTTGGAATTAGTGAGATAACATACAAAAATATCTTTGAAAACTGTAATCTATATACATTTATTTCAGTGTAGTGAGGTTATATTTTGATGCTAACCATATTTTAAATAATAGTATTTAGAAGTCTTTTTTGGTTGTATATGAAACTTATGCTTATAATTTGAATGAAGGAATATGGTTTGTGTGTGCCTATCTAAAATTTGGTTATTCTTTGAACTAATGGGAATTATTTATTTGGTTAAAACTTTTTGCTGATAAGATCAGTTGGGTTCAATTTTTGCCTTTGCCAGTTTTATGGACAGACTATTCTCAGTCCTGGAGAGTTATCTTGAAATTATATTTCCTAGGCCACAAGAAGTATTACGTTAGTATGTAAAATGGTTAATAAGTACCAGGTGTATAACATATCCTCTGTGTGTGTGTGTGTCTTGAATGTTGTAGACTGAAGTGGAATGAAAGAAAAGGAAAACCAAGTACTGGACCTTCCCTCCTGATAATTTATTGAGAATATTAACCATCATTTTATATGGAAGTCTTGAATTTTAGACAAGCTAGCTTTTGTGATCTCTTGGTATTCATATTCCTAAAAAGAATCAGAAATATGTTTTTAAGAGAAACCTCCTTAAAAATTAATAATTGTGATTTTCTAAAGTAGTGGAATCTAATTTTTTTTCTTTGTAGCGATACAAACTTGGAGTCCGATTGTATTATCGAGTAATGGAATCCATGCTTAAATCAGTAAGTTAAAAAGAACATAATAGAAAAAAAATTCAATGCTGACACAAAAAAGGCATCAGCTAAACATTTTTTTATCTGTTTTAGGAAGAAGAACGATTATCCATTCAAAATTTTAGGTAAATTCTTTAGTTTTAGTAAAACAATTCTTTCTTTTTTATAAAAGTAAATGTTTCAAAATCATTCTTTTCTTTTCCTTTAGCAAACTCCTGAATGACAACATCTTTCATATGTCTTTATTGGCATGCGCTCTTGAGGTTGTAATGGCTACATATAGCAGTAAGTTAAATTTTAGTAAATAAACATTTTAGTTCAATTTAAAGTTAAAAAAAACTTATCTAAGGTGTGGTGTGTTTTTTTGGGGGGATGGAGTTAAGGAGACAGTATGCATAATGTAGATCAATATATACTGAAGAATGTAAGTAGTCATCATAAATCATTTAAATGGGTTATTATCTGAACCATTTCAGGTCATTTTGGAAATAGTACTTCACTAGGCTCTTATTCTTGGCTATCCTGAGTCTAGGAAATGAACCTATTGAAATCCCTTCCAAGACAGGAGATTGTAAATTACCAAAGGAGTGCTAACAAGTAGCATTTACCTATATGGAAACACTGCTATAGATTCTGTGGTCATGAAACCAAAGTTTAGAGCTAGAGTCTACTAGATAAACAGAACAGAGGCCACTCATAGTATTTTCTTTTAAATATAATTTTAGACATGTATTGTTTTGCAAATAATGTTAACAAATATAAGAAGTTTTGTTTGCAAAAACAAAGAAAATTTACCTAAGGATACAAATACATAATAAAAGAGAAACATATATGGAAAACTATGAATCCTCATTAATAACCAAAAAATGCACATTTAAGAGTTACCATTTTCTAACCAAATTAGCAAAATCTTAAAGAATCCTTCCCTCCCCACATCAGGAATTAATGAGACTGTGAAAATGGTTATGCTAATGTATCGCTGGCTAGATATTAAACCCGTTCCTGATATAAGTTTAGAGTATTTAACCTTTGAAAATTTGATATAAGCATGAGCCCTCTATTCAGGAAAAACATATGTGCACATACACTCAGAATTTAGAAGCCTACTTCCTATGAGTCTATGGAAAAATTTCTGCTCTAGGGATGCCTGACTGGCTCAGTCAGTAGAGCACACAAATTTCCATCTCATGGTCATGAATTCAAGTCCCATGTTGGGCATGGAGACTACTTAAAATAAATTTAAAAGACAAAATTAAAAAAAAAATCTGCTTTAAATAAAAATTTTTGTTTAGCTTTTCTGCTGTTTTAAAATTTTTGTTTGATAAAACCTTCCAAACTGAAAATACGTAATTCAAGGCTTAACATTTCATACCTAAGTTACATTTTTTCTTTCATTTTTAGGAAGTACATCTCAGAATCTTGATACTGGAACAGATTTGTCCTTCCCATGGATTCTGAATGTACTTAATTTAAAAGCCTTTGATTTTTACAAAGTGATTGAAAGTTTTATCAAAGCAGAAGCCAACTTGACCAGAGAAATGATAAAACATTTAGAACGATGTGAACATCGAATCATGGAATCACTTGCATGGCTCTCTGTAAGTAACTAGCTAAAATAATTAAAGATATTAATATGCAAATGGATAACAGTTATCTGTTAGTGAGAGGTATTTGTTAAAATTTACCTCAAGAGCACATAGCAATTTAATGAATAATGCCATTTCAGTGTGTAGCCCAAGAGTTAAGTGGAATATTAAAATGGAGTTTTCTTTTACTTGAGCTCCCCAGACCATCTGATACAATGATTTATTTAGGAATAGCTTTAATGAAAACATGGCACTTTAAAACAAAGCAGAATTCCTTAAAGTATTTGAGCAGTATATTTAAAATAGAGGTGTCATGTTTGAAAATTTTAATGCTGTTAAATTCCAACGAAATGGTAAAAATTGGGATTATGCTATTTAGGTGATTTAACAAAGTACAGATTTCTGGTTCAATTTATTTGTATTTCTTTTTGTTCTATCATTAAAGATAGTCCAAAAATCTGCACTATTGTTCAGTTATTGTTCAGAGCATTATAGGAGCACAAATCATATTCTCTAGGTATTCTATTTATAGCATATAAGCTATTGATAAGGCTTTTGTTTCATAAAGATGGCATTTTCTGTGTAGTAATAGTAAAATATTTATTTGAAGTTCTTCTGTGTTATGCTTTTTAAATCTGCATAGTTGGGTAATTGTGACTCATCAGATTTGTAAATTAATATAGAGTTGGTTTCTTTTGAAACTGTGTTGTATGCTAAGCATATCACTTTTCATTTATGACAGTATATAGAAATGGCAATGAAAACATTAAGACTTTAGTTACACTAGAATTCTAATCTGTACATGTAACCCTTAGTTTTAATTTTTTAATGTTTTAAAAACCTAATGGCTAAGAGATAACTTATTTCTTAGTGTTTTCTTGCACTGCTGTATGAACAGAGTAGATAGAACAGGAGAGAAGTAGGGGAAGTTGATAGGAAGCAGTGGCATTGCTGTAATTAAATTTAGTAACTCCATTATACAGGAGCTTCTACTTTATAAGAAAAGACGTGTTTAGAAATCTAGGGGATTTCTTGGGGATTAAATGAGAATGACAAAAATGAATCAATAGATAAATAAATATAATAAGAAGTACTTTTCAGAGGCTGATGTGCCCTCTCCTTCTAGACATTGAAATCAAGACATTACTGTATCAAATGAAAGTGACTGTTTTTATTTCTTTTAGAGAATTATTTTTTTTCCCATCAGTACATGTCTACAGCATGGCTTGCTTTGGGGTAGACATTGTGAAGATACAGAAAAGATGTGGGCTCTAGAAATTGTGGAGGAAATAGAAATTTACTGTTTATAAGTTGCTTGTGCTCAAGCCTGTTACTGGTATTTTCTTTTAAATATAATTTTAGACATGTATTGTTTTGCAAATAATGTTAACAAATATAATAATGTTAACAAATATTTGTTTGCAAAAACAAAGAAAATTTACCTAAGGATACAAATACATAATAAAAGAGAAACATATATGGAAAACTATGAATCCTCATTAATAACCAAAAAATGCACATTTAAAAGAGTTACCATTTTCTAACCAAATTAGCAAAATCTTAAAGAATCCTTCCCTCCCCACATCAGGAATTAATGAGACTGTGAAAATGGTTTTGCTAATGTATCGCTGGTTAGATATTAAACCCGTTCCTGATATAAGTTTAGAGTATTTAACCTTTGAAAATTTGATATAAGCATGAGCCCTCTATTCAGGAAAAACATATGTGCACATACACTCAGAATTTAGAAGCCTACCAGTTACTGGTGTTCTAGGATTCTAAACAATATCCCTTTATTTTTGAGAATTTTTGGAGAAAAAGTGAGCTGTCCAAAGTCAGGAGAAATGTTTAATTTATTAATAGGATGTGGAAGTCATAAGCCTCTACATTTAAATTCTAAATGTGGTTGGTGTCTCTAGAGGATAAAATTATAGATGATTTTTATTATCATATATTTTTAATGTTTGAACTTTTAAAAACATTTTTTTGCTTTTAAAATTTTTACTTTTTTAATCATTAAGGGAATAGGTTAAGTGTGAAGATAAGTCATACCACACAAATAAAATACTGTGAATTTTTCCTAAGAGAATAATTGACGTTTTAGAGAAGGTACATACTATAGATATATTTGAGCTTTCACAAACCTTTTTTTTAACTGAAGTATAACATATATACAGAAAAGTATATATTACAAGTTTATAGTTTGATGACTTTTTCATAAATTGAACACACTCCTGTTACCAGCACCCAGATCAAGAATCAGAGCAAACTTTAATAGTCTTTAATTTTGTATCACAATAAGAATTTTTCATTAAACTGTAGATTCAAACAGTATTGTTTATCTAGGGAAATATCAAGTGAGGTACTACTTAATTTTTCTTCCCAATAATTTAATAAAAGAAAGAACATCATCGTCTTTTTAATGGTTGCATGGGGAAGGGTTCTGGCATCTTTGCTTCACAATCTTGAGAAATAATAAATCAAGAACAGAGTAACTTGAAGGAAAAAGCACACCCTTCTTTGTTTTGGTCCCAGAGAGATTAACAGGCAATCTATAAGTATAAAATGCTAAATAAACAGTCTATTGAAAAACCTGGTGAAATCTTGTTCCCTGGAAATTTAAGGGAATTAGAGGTGATTCAGAACAAACCATACCTAAGGGTTAGATTAAATGACTTCCAGATGTTCAGGCCTTTTAAATCTGTTAAGCAGTTTATAATGCCAGCAGATAAGTGAGATTTGGATATCTTTTAACATATTCAAAATTCATCAGATTTTTCTCAAAAAAAAAAAAAGCTTTATAAACCAAGATACACTAGGTACTTTATTTTCTAAATGGTCTCTCTTCCTGGGAATATTGTGGACTCTTCCTATTGATCTCCCTGCATCTCTAACTACCTTAAGACTATTTCTCTGGCAGCAACCAGAGAAATCTTTTTTTTTTTTAAGATTTTATTTATTTATTTGAGAGAGAAAATGAGAGAGAGAGAGAGCACATGAGAGGAGGGAGGGTCAGAGGGAGAAGCAGACTCCCTGCTGAGCAGGGAGCCTGATGCGGGACTCGACCCCTGGACTCCAGGATCATGACCTGAGCCGAAGGCAGTCGCTTAACCAACTGAGCCACCCAGGTGCCCCAGAGAAATCTTTTTTAAAATGCAAGTATCATCATGCTAACTCAAAAACCTGTGAGGGACCTATGCATCTGGTGATGGTGGAGGAAGACCCAACCATATGACTCCCCTCAAAAAAGACAGTTATAAAACCTCTACATGATTTGGAAAGCAACTGCCTGAAATCTCTGGACAGGAAGAGGAGTAGACAGACTCTTCAGGAGAGAAGAGGAGCTCAGAGCCTGGGAAGGAAGCTTTTAGCCCAGGGCTAAGTGGGGAAGTGAAATAGGACAAGGAGGTGGGGTGCAAGTGAGAAGAAAACTGCAGGCTTTCTGGCTGGGGCCGGGGAAACGAAAGGAAGAAAACAGAAGCTGGGGAAACCTTGGCTGCTGAAGGGAGTGGACAAATCCTGTCTACTCACTTCTCTGTGTGAAAACTGAATTAATGCAGTGTAATGGATTAACAGCAGCTTAATGAAAGAAGATCTGAACTGAGACAGGAGCTGCTGCCCAAATAAAAAGTTTACAGATCCAAGTTCAGTGAAAATAATTACGTGCTTAAAAACAGAATGAAGTAGTGCCTATTTGAGAAAAAAAATAACGGAATATGGAAATCTTTACAACTTAACATTTATGATGTCCAGGATACAATTCTAAAATTACCCAGCATATTAAGAGGGTCAAAGGAATTGGGTGTAGATTTTTAGAATGGGAACTTTAGGTCAACTATTTGATGCCTGAAGCCTCTTTTTTTAAAGGGAGCTTTGTTGCCTCCCTTTTTCTTCCATCAGCAGTTCAAAATGTGGTCTTAGACTCCCTGGTGTCCCTGCAACCATTTTAGGGAATCTGCAAGGTAAAAAGTATTTTTATACTGCTATTAAGATGTTACTTATCTTTTTTACTCTGTTGACATTTATACTGATAATGTAAAAGTGTTAGCTCCTTTGCAGGTATCAGAGCAACAGCATCAAGCTGGCTAGTCATCATTATATTCTTCACTACCACAAACTCTCCATTAAAATACAAAACAGAACACATCAGTTTCATTTAAGAATGCCATTGATGAACCAGTAAACAGTATTAATTTTGTTGAATCTCAATTCTCAAGCACATGTTGTTGAAAACAATTGACAGTAAATATTGCCAGTGGTAAATTTTTGAGTTTTCAAGGGAAGATTAGAATTTGGTTAAGCTTGTATCCACTGTAAGCATTACAGCTTCTCAGTACTTCAGACACTTCTGATGAAATCAGTGGTATATTAATAAATGTGACTTTTTGATATTGTAAAGGAGATTTGTCAGTGTTTGTAAGGTCTCCATAATTCAGTGAATCAATATTTCCAAAAGACCAATGAATCGTGTTATAAAGTCATGTAAGAAATTTATTCAAAGTTTAAGGTAGACCCATATAAAATTTTTTAAGATATTCATAACATAAAAATTAATAAAGTTCAAGATAGACCAACAGATTTTAAGGTCTCAGAATATAAAAAGTTTATTTTTGTTCATTGATACTGTTCCCAGTTCCACATTGCAACTAACCTTTAAGGAACTATAACTTGCCAAGTTTTAGGGTAGTGTAAAAAAAAAAAAAATCCATTTTTATCTTAAAGTTCATTATTTATTAAATTCTTAGAAATTTTCTGTTTGTATTTAAGTTAAACTTATTTTTACTTAAAAATTACTAGTACTGTATATATTGATCTAATTCACATGAACAAAAACTTTTGGGGCCTTGAATAATTTTTAAGAATGTAAGAGAGTTATGAGTCAAAATGTTTGAGAAGGCCTGCCTTGTATTCTCTTCTCCATTTAGTCTTGTCTTTTATTGTAACTCACACAGCCATGGTTTTTTTGCCTGTCCCTGAGTTCATAGGCCCAACTTAAAATAATTTCCCCACCGTTTTAGTCACCAGAATTTCAGTTCTACTTCTACTCTGTTGTTCATGACCATCCTAGTCTATAGTCATTCTTCCTGCTTTACAGCCTTACAGGTGTTTGTTTATACTACTTACTAATCGTTTATAAACTTTATATCTTATTACACGTGCATATCTCATGTTCATTGAGTTAGTGTGTATAAAGCACTCAGAACAGTATTTAACATTATGCATGTGGCGATTAATTACATAAGTGGAAGTGAAGGATAAAGAGGGGTCAACTAATGATGAGATATAGGTCCCATATGGGTAGAATCACTCATTAAGGTACCTAGGATAAGATGAGATTTGCCTGGAAAGATGGGTTTCATTTGATTATGTTGAGTTTGAAGTGACTGTAGGTCATTCAAGTAGAGATGTGCAGTTGCAGTGGGATATGTGTGTCTGGAGCTAAGAAAGAAATGCAGGCTCATAATATGAACCTGAGAGCTGCTGGCACATATACAATAACAAAAATTGCCACCCGTATTGACAGTTCATTTTGTGCCAAGCATTGTGGTGAGTTCTTTTTAATGTCTTTCATTTTTATAATAATTTATGAGGTAGTATTCTAGATGAGGAAATCAGTGCTTAGAAAGAACTTCAATAACTTGTCCAAACCACACAAGCTAAATGGCAGCGCTGTGGTTTGAACCCAGGTCTCTCTGGTTCTGAAGCTGTTAATCTATGTTTTTACCAAGTGACTAAAGTTTGGAGAATGGATAAGATCGCCTAAGGGGAGAATGTAGTACAGTAGTTCCATCTTATCCATGGGGGATGTGTTCCCAAACCACCAGTGGATGCCTGACACCATGAATAATATTGAAGCCTTTATGTTCTGTTTTTCCTATACATACATACATACGTATCTGTGATAAAGTTTAATTTATAAATTGGGCACAGTAAGAGATTAACAGCAGTAACTACTAATAAAATAGAACAATTATAACAATATCCTGTAATATGTGAATGTGGTCTTTCTCTCAAAGTATTTTATTGTACTGTAGTTACTCTTCTTCTTGTAATAATGTGAGATGACAAAATGCCTATATGATGAAGTGAGGTGAGGTGAATGACATAGCGTTAGGCTGCTACTGAACCTCTGATGATACACCAGGATGAGAATCTTCTCCTTCTATACTGCATTTGAGTGTGGGTAACTGAAACCATAGTAAGCAAAACCACAGTCAAGGGGGGCTACCGTATAGCAAGAGAAGGTGGCTAATGATAGAGTCCTGAGGTGCTCTGACATTTAAGAGCTAGACAGAAAAGAGAAGCCTACAAAAGACTGAAATAGAGCAGCCAGAGAGATAAGAGGAAGTGGTGTCATGAAGAGAAAGCATTACAAGGCCCGAGTGTGTGCTTGCTGTTTAAGATACTGTAGGGGCCGCCAGTAAGAACTGAAAAGCATTCATTTGAGCAACAAGGAAGCCACTGGTGATGGCAGCAAGGACTGTTAATAGAAGTAGTGGAGGCAGGAGTAGATTGCAGTGGGATTTTGATGAGATGTGAATGAGGGATAAAGTGGAGACAGTGATTGTAGATAGCTTTTTACTGGAGTCTTGTCTGTGAAGGGAAATTAAGATATAGCTGCCAAGTGTGTGAGGTGGAGGGAAGATTAATTTTTTAAGATGGGAAAAGTAGGATTAAATGTGGATGGAAAAGAGCCATTATGAGTGTTCTGTGTTGCAAATGACATATTAATGGCCTAAAACAACTGTTTTATTTAGCTCATGATTCTCTGGGTCAGGGACTTGGGAAGAACTTGACTAGGCAGTTCATCCTTGACTGTGTGGTGTCAGGAGCAAGATCTACTTCCATGATGCTTCTATTTTTTCTTTTTTTCTTTTTAGAGAGGGAGAGGTTGGGGGCAGAGGGAGAGAGAGAGAATCCTAAGCAGGCTCCACGCCCAGTGTGGAGGCCAACATGGGGCTCAATCTCACAACCCTAAGAATGTGACCTGAGCTGAAATCAAGAGTCCATCACCCAACAAATTGAGCCATCCAGGCACCTCTCCACGATATTTCTTCATTCACAAGTCTGGCCCCTTGCTTCCCCTCAGCACATGGTCACCTTTTCTTTCCTTCCCTTCCTACTCTAGGTGGCATCTCATCCTCCTGGCCTTCTCATATGAGAAGCTATGCATCGCATAGCATTTTGGTTTCAGGATACTCATGCATCTTACATAGCAGCTGGCTTCCAAAAGGCTTTTGAAAGGACCATAGCTGGAAGCTCTGGTGAGAGCAGTCAGAGGGCCTGTCCAGATTCGGGGGGTTCCCTTGAATAGATGTCGTCTCTTGTTTGAGGAGAGGCAAGGTGGGATGGGAAATATTGTGTGGCAAATGTTAAGACTGGAAGCAGTTACAAGTAAGGTATGTGGGTGCCATGGCAGAAAATGAGGAGCTTTCCATCTTATGGCTTTTATTTATTTCTTTTTTTTACAAAATAGAGTTGAGGTAATTTGCTAAGGGTGGGTTGATGGGTTGGGGTAGGGAGGGCAAAGTGGTGTAGTGAGTTTGAGGAGAGTGGTCACAATTTTAAATTGTTGCTGAGGAGAATAATAGAACTGAGTGATGAAAGATATGAGGATTGCCTAGCAGCACTGAAGGACATGTTGAAGGTATAAATTTTAAATTTGTAGTGCCACCCCCACTCTTTGTGGTGGCATTATTTTTTTCCAGCATCACCTAACAGCCAGTTGTAAGATTAGAAAAAATGAACAGCTAGATTGACCCAGGATTTTGGGTTTTGCCTTCACAGATGCAGTAGAGTGATAATGGGGCAAATAAGATGAGGAAGTTGATCAGAGTGATTAAAGTGGTAAGGTTGTAGTTTCAGTTGCATAGAGGATGTAGGAGGAGACTGATGAACAAAGTCAAAGTTTTAAGAAACAGCTTTTATTGGGGTGCCTGGGTGGCTCAATCAGGTTAAGCAGCTGCCTTCGGCTCACATTAGGATCTCTGGGTCCTGGGTTAGAGCCCCACATCAGGCTCCTTGCTCAGCAGGAGTCTGCTGCTCTCTCTCCCTCTGCTCTGCCCCCCCCATTCTCTCTCTCTCAAATAAATAAAATCTTTAAAAAAAAAGAAACAGCTTTTATTTATTTATTTATTTATTTATTTATTTATTTATTTATTTATTTAAAGATTTTATTCATTTAAGAGAGAGAGACAGAGAGAGAGCACAAGCAGAGCACAAGGGGGAGAGGCAGAGAGAAAGGGAGAAAGCAGACTCCCCGCTGAGCTGGGAGCCCAACTTGGGGCTCAATCCCAGGACCTGGAGATCAACACCTGAGCCAAAGGCAGATGCTCAACCATCTGAGCCTCTCAGGCGCCCCTTAAGAAACAGCTTTTAATGAAATTTAATAGAGAGTAAGAGATTTCAACTTTATATTCCAGAGCTAGAACATTTTGGATAGTTTACTGTATTCTAAGAAATAGTTCTGGGAGCACATGAATTATTTGGAGTGGAGGTGAAGACCATTGGAAATGAGGTGGTCAAGGAACCAAGAGGCTGAGTGAGAGATGAAGTCACCCAGGACATGTGGTAGAGAGGAGGAATGTGGACTAGGGACCAATGTCTTCAATGCTTGATGGAAGTGATTCTGAGATAAGACGTTCTAGGAGGGGCAGAGGGCTAGAGAGTTCCTGAAAAGGAAAGCTCCTAACTTTTTAAAAAATGTTTTTCACAATACCTAGTTCATTGTCTTACATATAGAATTTAGGTGCATAAACAATGAGAATTGTAATGTCTTCTTGATTAATCTACTCCTTCGTTATTATGAAATGACCCTCTTTGTCCCTCCTACTATTCTTTGCTCTGAAAACTGTTTTGTCTGATTAGTAAAATCACTCCAGCTTTCTTTTTATTAATATGAGCTTGGCATATTTTTTCCCATTCTTCTACTTTTAACCTATTTGTGACTTTATACTTAAAGTAGGTTTCTTATAGGCAGCATCAGTGTTTCATAGTTTTCAGATACATATCTTTCACCTCCTTGGTTAAGTTTATACCAAGGTATTTTATTCTTTTTGGTGCAATTTTAAATGGGATTGTTTTCTTAAGTTCTCTCTCTGCAGCTTTGTTATACAAGTGTATAGAAATGCATCCAGTTTCTTGGTATTAATTTGTATCCTGCAGCTTTACTGAATTCATTTATTCTGCTAGTTTTTTAGTGGAGTCTTGTGGATTTTGTATATATAGTATCATGTCATCTGAACAGATCAATTACTAGTAATGAGATTGAACCAATAACCAAAAAACTACCAAAAAATAAAAGTCCAGGACCAGAGAGATTCACAGGTGAATTCCACTAAACACTTAAAGAGATAATGTGTATTCTTCTCAAACTATTCCAAAAAACGGAAGAGGAAGGAAAGCCTCCAGATGCATTCTATGAATCTAGCATTACCCTGATACCAAAACCAGACAAAGACACTACAAAAGAAGAAAACTATAGGCCAATATCCCTGATAAACATAAATGCAAAAATCCTCAACAAAATATTAGCAAACCACATTCAACAATACATCAGAAGGTTTATGGATCTGTGGACTTTATATGTTTCATCAAATTTGGAAATTTTTGTCTATTATTTTCTTAAAATATTTTAGTTGACTCCTCCTACCTCTCCCTTCAGGGATTCCAGTCATAAATGTACTAGGTGACTTGAAGTTGTCCCACAGCTCGCTGATACTCTGTTTTTGTTTATTCCCCAGGTATTTTTCTTTGTTTCATTTTAGATAGTTTCTATAGCTATGTCTTCAAGTTCATTAATTTTTTCCTCTGAAATGTCTAATCTATTATTTTTCTATTTACTGCATTTTTAATCTTAGACACTATATTTATCATTTTTAAAAAGTTTTATTTGAATCCTTTTTTGTGTCTTCTATATCTCTCTTTAACATGTTTGGGGGAAAAACATGTTTGGGCTTTCCTTTACCTTCTTGAACATAGGGAATATAGTTATAATAACAGTTTTAAAGTCCCTGTCTATGAATTCTAACATCTTTGTGTTTTTAGGTCTGTTTCTATTGACTGATACTTCTCCTTTTTTTGTCTGCCTTGTAATTTTTTTATCAGGTGCCAGACATTGTGATTTTTACCTTATGGAATTCTGGATATTTTCATATTCCTTTCAGTATGCGTTTTGGTTCAGTATGTGTTTTGATCCTTTTCAAGACTTTTGTTGTTGTTTTTAGACCAAGCCCATGCAGTCTTTAATCTATGGCTAATCTATAACACCCTTCTGAGTACTCTACCTGATGTTCCATGTAGTAAAAGGTTTTTCCACTCTGACTGGTGGAAATCAGAGCTCTTCTTGGCCCCGTGTCAGCTTCTGGAATGGTTCTGCTTTTTCCAGTGGTTTTTCTTTGGCTCTGGATAGCTTGTATGCTCTGATGGGTTCTCCCCTGAAGACTTGAGCATTACCCTCCGTAGATCTCTGGAGCTCTCTCTTTGCAACTCTTTTCCTTTCTGTGTAACTCTATCCTCTCTGGTATTTTGTGCAGCTAAATTTAGCTACCCTGGCTTCCTTGAATTCTAACTCTGTTTTTTCTGCCAGGAAGACCATGGGGCTTTATTTCAGTTTCCTCTTTGCCTGTAGCCTGGGAACTCTCTCCATGCAGTAAACTGAGGCAGTGGTTGGGTTTACCATTTGTTTTCTTTTTCTCAGGAATTACTGTCCTTTGCTACCTGTTGTTCAATGCAGAAATCTATTCTTTCATTTATGTTGCTCAACTTTTTAGTTAAGACAAGTCCTATTTGTTCTTTCATCATCATGGCTGAAAGAGTTATGCATAGTATTTACTGATAAAATTTTTATAAATATGTATAAGGAATATTTAGGATACCCTAAATATTTTATTTCTGTTTTCCTATGTTAAATGCATCATATCTTCTGACTAATACTGTTTTGGAGGGGTACTTATTATATGGAGATCATAGAAGTACTAGTTATTAACTATTGTTTTAATTTTGGTAAGTCACAAGAAAGTTGAGTATCCTTTAATTGTTGTTAAATATAGCTGACTCATTAAAATGGATTCTATCATACTACCTTTCTGTAGTCACCAAACATTAGCAAATTTCTTCCTTCAGCACTTTTACATAGACAAGATTAAAAACATTTCTCTTTTATTATTTTTCCAAGTTTTAAATGAAGACCTGTTTTACATGTCAGCACAGTTATAATGAATAGCTCATATTTTTAGAGTCCCAATTTGATGACAAACTTATAAACAAATTTTTAATCTTTTTTGGTGTCCTTTGGAAATGCCACATTTGACAGGAAGTGAACACAAAAGGCAGAAAAGCCTGTGGCTTTGAAAAAGCCACAAAGGATATCTGTTCTATATTTGTATGTTAGATCATTAACCTCTGGTGCACTTTACAGAAACGTTTTAGTATCTACCATGAGACATTGTTTTTTTTAAAAAGTTACATTTTACTGGGAGCTGTGTCTCAGGAAAGTGAGTGAACTGTAAGATAATGATTAAATCATATATAACACTTTTCTAAGAATATGGGTAAGGATGATGAAATAATATAATGCCATATATTGAATTTATACAGTAGCCATGCTATTATAAAGGAAAATATTTTATGTTGGGTTTTTAAAAGCTCTTCATGAGTTATTTAAAATAACTGTATATTTACTTTTTTGCCAGCTAGAGAAAACCTTTTAATTTTTTTTAAAGGATTTTATTTATTTGAGACAGAGAGAACAAGCAAGGGAGTGATAGAGGGAGAAGCAGGAGAAGCAGACTCCACCCTGAGCAGGGACCCCAACGCGGGGCTCGATTCCAGGACCCTGAGATCATGACCCAAGCAGAAGGCAGACACTTAACCATCCAGGAGCCCCTGTTTTAATTTTTAAAAATATTCTTTCGAAAGTATAGCTAAGGCTTTATTTAACCTTTCTCACTCTGACCCAATGTGTTCCTAATTTCTTGCCCTTAACTCCCATAACTAACTAGTAGCTTCTTAAGATTTAGGAGACTTGACTTCATTAATCAAAACTGAAATTTCTTTTTTGTTCTAAATACAACTTTGCTTACCAATATCTATGTCTTTACATTACTTTTCAAGTTACTCAGGCTCGAATGCTGAATATTCTTTTTTTAAATTTTTTATTGTTATGTTAATCACCATACATTACATCATTAGTTTTGGATGTAGTGTTCCATGATTCATTGTTTGTGCGTAACACCCAGGGCTCCACGCAGAACATGCCCTCTTTAATACCCATCCCCAGGCTAAGCCATCCCCCCACCCCCTCCCCTCTAGAAACCTCAGTTTGTTTTTCAGAGTCCATCGTCTCTCATGGTTGGTCTCCCCCTCCAATTTCCCCCCCTTCATTCTTCCCCTCCTGCTATCTTCTTCTTTTTTTTTTTTCTTAACATATATTGCATTATTTGTTTCAGAGGTACAGAACTGTGATTCAGCAGTCTTGCACAATTCACAGCACTGGCCATAGCACATACCCTCCCTAATGTCTATCACCCAGCCACCCCATCCCTCCCCTCCACTCTAGCAACCCTCAGTTTGTTTCCTGAGAGTAAGAATTCCTCCTATCAGTGAGGTCATATGATACATGTCTTTCTCTGATTGACTTATTTCACTCAGCATAACACCCTCCAGTTACATCCACATTGTTGCAAATGGCAAGATCTCATTCCTTTTGATGGGTGCATAATATTCCATTGTGTATATATACCACATCTTCTTTATCCATTCATCTGTTGATGGACATCTTGGCTCTTTCCACAGTTTGGCTAGAATGCTGAGTATTCTTTCCTTCTTTTTTCTATAGTTAGATACAGAGTCTTACAATTTAAAGAAAAAAATGTGTGTGTCTCTTAGATTTATTTTATTATTTTTTGAAATCTTATTTTCATTTACATTTAGGCTCCTATTTGATCTCCCAGCTTTGCCACTATCCTCCATTTAAACTTTGGTGCCAAGTTAATATTTCTAAATGTTTATGCCATGTTCCTGTTCAAGAACATACAATAGCTCTCTGGTGCCATTCAGAAAAATTTAACCTCTTTTCTCTGGTTGTGGAATCTGGCCCTTCCTGGCCTCATTTCCACTATTCCTCATACACTTACTATAGCCAGAGAGTTCTTTCATTTGTGGAGCAAACCACATTTATCCAGTGACAGATAGCCTGCCTAACATGGAATGTGGAATCAGAAGACCTGGCTTTAGGTCCTCACTCTTTCGTGTGCAAGTTAATGTTTTTGTCTTAGTTTCTTGCTTTGTAAACTGAGATAGAACAAAAGATTTGAGTTCTTCTAGTTCAAATATTTTATGTTTCCACAAAACTATTTAAATGTTAAGAATTATTTGCCAATACTGAGTATAGATCCATATTCCTTTAGATTGCTTCACAATTTATAAAATATTAAAGGAAGATTCTTTCATAAAAAGGTTACACAGAGGTCTCATTACCCTGTTCTCCTTTAGCTCAATTTTTCCCCGTTCTCTTTGGGCCATGCCTGGTATTCTGTACATCAGATATTTTAAAGGAATTGTACTTGTCCTTGTGAGATATATAATAACATGGGAAATAGTCCCTAGTCTTAAAGGAGCTTGGCACCTGGTGGAAAAGTAAATTACTGTAATATATTATGAAATAAGATAAGCCACAAGGGTCAGAAGAGGGAATGATCGTATGTAGATAGGAAAAGACTTGCAACAGATGTAAAAATGTGGAAAGACACAGAAGTAGGAAAACCTGGAATTAGATACATTGGGGGAAATTATGGCCCAGCTTTGGCAATGGTAGATGAGTACTAATTTAAGACTAATTTAATCTTAAAAGTTAAAGGTTTTTTTTTTTTTAAGTTAGAGCTTTTAACCTTGTTAAAAATGGAAAGCTAGTTCTTTTTTTTCTTAAAGCTTTTTTTTTTTTTAAGATTTTATTTATTTATTTGACAGAGAGAGGACAGCAAGAGAGGGAACACAAGCAGGGGGAGTGGGAGAGGGAGAAGCAGGCTTCCCGCTGAGCAGGGAGCTTGATGCGGGGCTTGATCCCAGGACCCCAGGATCATGACCTGAGCCAAAGGCAGACGCTCAACAACTGAGCCACCCAGGTGCCCCTGGAAAGCTAGTTCTATTAGTAAATGAAATACTATACAAATATACCAGTTAATTTTATGCACTAATTAAAAATGAAGTGTGTGTGTGTATACCAAAAGTATTGTCTAATTTAATTCTCACAAAAATCCTTTGAAGTTGTTAAAACTATTTTCATTTTATAAAAGTGGAAACAGGCTTGGGAAGGTTAAGTAATTTGTCTAAAGTCACCCAGTTGGCATTTGAACCCAGATTGGTTTGATTCCAAATTCCATGTTCATCTAGTAAAGTGCTCCCATTGTGCCATATTATTTCTGTTGATTCATACTGTTTTTATTACCACTATAACGTGTAGTCAAGCATGTGGTACATTATAAAAGGCAACAGTATAAATAATTTTATTCTAAGTGAAAATACAATATATATATTTTTTATCTTGAGTAACAAGGTAAGTGTTTTGCCTAGAAGCTAGTTCATAATAGGAAAGGAAGAAAGTACCATTTGTGGACTAGCTCCTTTGTGCAGTGCGTTGTCATTATTGGTCTACTGTATCCTTTAGGAAGAAGAGATTAAAAGAAGACTTTACAAAAAAGAGCAAATTATATTTTAAGAGAAAGTACTAGTGTGCCTATGTGTTTGATTCACACAACTCTCAGAAATGAGATTTTAATATAATACGTATTTTTAGAATCCACAATAATTTAGGGTTGATTAGGTATTTGGATTGACAACCTCAAGTAGATTGAAGGGAGGGATAAAAATGAACTGAATTATAAAGCTAGGACTGTTTTCATAGACTGAAATGTTAGAACTGAGTTTTCTCTCAGTTTTTAATAAAAGATCCCAGGTATGCCTAAAGTCTTCTATAAGAATGAAAAATGTAGAGCCTGAAAAGGGAAAGTAAGGAAAGGCAATATTGTAGAAATAAAATTTTTGGTAGTATCCTTGTTTTCTACTAGTGGGCTAGTCTAGAGAAAAATTTAAAAATACAGATATTCAGAAAAGCACAAACAAAAATAAGGATAATAACTTAGTTTATATGAATATCCACTGAAATATGAATAGATGATTATTTTAAAAGATCTAAGAATATAAGCTCAGTTTAGTAAAATAATTCCATTTCTTCATAATTGTTAATCAATGAAGCATTAAAATGGTTTTTTATATGGTTCCTCATATGTTAAAAAAACAATGAATGGAAAACCCAAAGTAACTGAGATGACTTTTATAAATTAATCCAAGTCTTCTCCTGTACTAAATGCTGATATCAGCCTGAGTTCTTGATCCAGATCTATTTGTGGTTTTAAATATAAAATCTTTTCCTTATGTAAACCTTTACTCAAGTGCCTTCTAGTCTTGCATGCCATGTTTGACTGTTTAGTCTGTTCTTTTCTGTGTGCATTTCCTCCTCCTTTAATCTTTAGAACACTCTGACACACATGAGTAATTGGTAGAGTTCACTGTGGAGACTTGTCCATTCATGTCTCCCTTTCTTCTCCCCTATTGTCCATATTATATATGTTTTCCTTATTCATGAATTGGCACAAGGGACTAAAGAAATCTAGGGATGTTAAAAAAAAAAAAATCAACAACTCAGAAATGTCCCTTAGGTGTAGCTCCTAGAAACTTGCTGTAGGAAGCAGTGCTTTTACAAAGCTCATCACTGGCTTCATTCTTTGGAGTCTTTCCTGATCATCATACAGACCTGCATCAAAATGATCCTCACTTATGCATATAACATTTCAGTGTAGAAATCATAATAGATCATACTTTTGCATGTGTGCTGTTACAGGCACTGTTAAAAGTACTGAACTATGTTAACTCCTTTACTTTGCAAACTCTCTGAAATAGATGCTATCATTATCACCATTTCATAGGTGAAGAAACTGAAGCACAGAGAAATTGAGAACTTTTCCTTATAAAAAGGTATAACTGAACTCCAGCATTGTTAAATGTGAGCAGTGTTTGCTGTTATACTGTGGGTGGAATTTGTTATATTGCAGGTCCACAAAACTTAAGTTGATGGCAGAGCCAGAATTTTAACTTGGGTTATCTGGTTCCAGAGATGGTATTTTTTAACCTCTGTGCTGCCTCATGGTGTATATTAGCTTCCTATTGGATATATGCAGTGTTGTAATTGGTTTCTTTATTCTTGCTTTATCTCTGTTTGTATCTTTATCTCTGTGTCTCTGTGCTGCCGCAGGAGAAACCTGGGCTTTGAGTTACCAGATCTCAGTTAGTTTTCACAGAAGGTAAATAATGCTATCCCTATTTTACGGTAAGAAAAGCTGAGGTTCAGAGATACTACTGTGGTGTAACTTGCCGTGGTGTGATTATGAACAAGTCATGTCTCTGCATCTCAAGTTTCCTTGTGTGTAAAATGGGGATAATAGTATTTACCTTTCAGAGTTATTGTGAGGAATAAATGAACACTTACGAGAATGGTACATTTTAGAAACAGAACAATTATTACTTCCTTCATTCCCTTTTTTCTACTATACAGTGATTTCTTAAGAACAGAGAACTGAGAATACGGTTAAGCATTATTGGATCTGTTTATCCTCACTTACTAGAAGTATGAACTTTTCTCCTGAGGCACTCCCCTCCCCCATTGCCTTTTCAAAATGGAAAAAGTTCAGGGGGAAAAAGGTGTAACTGAACTCCAGCATTGTTAAATGTGGACAGTGTTCACTCTTATATGGCAGTTGGAATTTGTTATATTGCTTTAGTTATGACTCATGTCAGTAATTACCTGAGGGCAGTGTTCATTATTCAAGTACAAACAAGAAGGGAGATAGCAATTGTAGAACAAAAGCTCAGAAGGATCCTCTGTGCTTATTAACCTGTGGAAGTGGAAGCAATTGTACTCTTGTTCAGAGGGTCTTCTACAAGGTCTTGATGTTTGGAAATTGCTTGAATATAATCTTAGAATTTTCAGTCTCTAAACTCGTAGTTAAATCCTAACTCTAGTAGTGAGAACAGTTCTGGAATCTGGATGTGAAAGAAACAAAAAAGTATCTTATGTAATATCTATTTTAATTAATATAGTTTCTAAATCCCTCCAGCAAAATAAGAAGCTATTATTAATAATGAGTTTAGTAAAATTTTTAGAAACACTCTGGGGCAGTTGTTCTAAATCATTTAATTAAGTTCTGTTACTTTTCATAATAAAAAGAGCTGACTTTTTGATATTTATCTTTTCCAAATATTTATGGCATGTTCTTAAAATGCTGAACGGTCACAACCTAGTTTTGTTTCAAAATGCATGTCAGTGGCCCTTGTGTGTGTGGTTTTATTAATTTACTGAGTGGGTCTTCATATTTTCCACTATTGTCAGAAATAGCCAAATATCAGAAGTATTTATGGTATCTTCCTGTAAGTGTGGATTTAGAACTGATAAGGAGATGTAGAATAGGAAACAGCTGGATTTGCTTCTCTTTCAAAAAACTTTTTATTCTTCTAAGTTGCAGTGTTTCTTGCCTCTGTTAAAATATAACATAATTTGTCTTTAAGATTTGATTATACTCTTTAAGAATTCTCCGAAGACTAACAGAAATCTGTCTTGCTATCTTTTATTTAAGTTCATTTCCTTTTTGGAGTTTAATATCTGGTCATTTTTATCCTTACCAATAAATTAATAAAAACTTGTTTATTTTTATTGCTATCTGATCATTATCCTTACTCTTTCTATGTTTTAAGATAATTATCTAAAAGTTTTTCATTTGGGGCACCTGGGTGGCTCAGATGGTTAAGCGTCTGCCTTCGGCTCAGATCATGATCCCAGGGTGCTGGGATCGAGTCCCGCATCAGGCTCCCTGCTCCTTGGGAGCCTGCTTCTCCCTCTGCTTCTCTCTCTCTCTCTCTCTCTCTCTCTCTCCCCCTCCCTCTGTCTCTCATGAATGGATAAATAAAATCTTAAAAAATAATAAAAATAAAAGTTTTTCATTTGTATATTAAGTAACACTAATTTTTATAACTTAAGTTTTTTCATTTTGGTTTTTTTCTTTTAAACAGTAAAAATGAGAAAGGTAGAAAAGCAAAATGACTCCTCTCTTACCAATACATGAGTCCTAAACAAAAATGAACACAGGATTTCGTAATCCAGTACTGAAATCTTAAAAATATAAACTTGTTCTTAAAAATATAAAGTTTTGCATTGTCTTTGTAATAGGCATACTGGAAATTTTCAGTACTATGTACTTTTAAACCAGGATCTAACTCACATATTTAAACAAGGTCTTCTGAAAATAAACTTTTCCACAGTCCAGTTTCAGGTGAAGAATAAATGGCATGAGTGGACGGAGATTGCCATGATAATGCAAAAAATGATATACTTGACCTTTATAATTATTTCTGTTTGAACAACAACAACTTTTTCTATAATCTCTTACAGACAAACTATTTAATTGTCCCTTTTGATTTTTTAATACATGGCCATATTTTTCCCTTCTCTTTATATCAAAATTATGTGTGTTTCAGTTTAAAAAGGACTTACAAGACAAGAACACAAAATATAGCAATTTTTGCCCAACAGTTTTGAAACCAGTTATGTTGGCCATCAGCAAAAATCACATATGTGACATATAAGCCAAAGGTATAATTTTTAGTGCTGTTTTAGTATTCATTTTTATTTAAATAAACTGCTTTTCTTTATACATAAAATCTTTTCCCCTGGAAAGCCTAAATTTAGTCCAGTGTGACTATTTTACACTCATGTAATGAAATAAAAGTTCTTTATTTTTAAAATAAAGATTTATAATAAAGTGATTCATAGGTTTTTATGACCTATTAAAATATGAGCTAACAATTTATTAAATAGTTTAAAATATTAGCATTTTTAAAGAAAATAAATTGAAAGTTATGTTGTTCATAATTAATAGATTTGCTTTGTTTTGATGAAAAAACCCTTTGCATATTATTTTGCAGCAGCAGTAAAAGGGTTTAAGTAGTATAATGTTTTCTTGTGTAATTTATACTGTGCAGTTGCTTTTATTTTTTATGTATTTATTTTTATTTCAATTAGTCAACATATAGTACACCATCAGTTTCAGATGTAATGTTCAACAGTTCATCAGTTGCACATAACACCCAGTGCTCATCACATCACGTGTGCAGTTGCTTTTAAAAATGAGAATATTTCTGGTTCAAAATAGCAAACTGACCACACACCTTTACCTCCTTCCTCCCCCAAAACCCGTCCAGAAGTTACAGAAAAGAAAAATAAAAAGCACACGTGGGCGTGAAATCCTGCAATACTGAGACTATAAAGTAGAAAACTATGGAGGGAAGTTGAGGGGTTGATTCAGGTTTGAGGATAAAAAGTAAATGAGGGGTATATTGAAGGATACAACAAAATAGAGAAAACCACAGCTCTGAATACACACAGGAAAGGGCTCTGGTGGAAGTGGGAATCTTAGCCTCCAAGCTCAAAGTAGCAGATATAGAGAGTAAGGCAGTAATCAGGAGAATTTTTTTCAAGTGCTGTCTGCCAGTAGCTCTCGAACTTGAGCATACATCCTAATGACCTGGAGGGCTTGTTAACACAAAGGTTACAGATTGCTGGACGCAACCCCAAAGTTTCTAGGGTAGGGTCCAAGAATTTACATTTCCAACATGTTTCTAGGCAATGCTGATGTTGCTGGTCTGGCCACTACCTTTTGAGAACATCGGTCCATGAAACATTTGGACCAGTCCCCCACCTCAGTTCATGCCAGCCTATAAAATCAGGAAAATGTATATTCCTCTTTACTAATGAATTAGGAAAAGTTGCCCCTCTGGATACAGGTACCTCTGATTTGGTATGCAGAATTTATGCTGAAGCCCTGTGCTTTTGTGCAGTGCACAAACTATACATATACATGCCTGGCCCCACCCCAGCTTTTGTACACACACACACACACACACAGTACCTACAGCTTCCTGCTGGGTCTATAAGAGAAGCAGAGCAGAAAAGTAGGCAAATCTATAAATTAGGTAGGTTAGGTAAATTAGGTAAATGTGTAGACTTCTATAACAGATTTGAAGAAAAAAATGAGATAGGAAAGGTAATTCTGCTTAAGAAGAAAATGCATCCAAACTGCTATGCTGCAAGGTTATATTGCCCTAATTTTGGTATTTTTTGGGTAACCTCAGTTCAATATCCATCCCCAAAAGAAAGACCAGATTAAAAAAATAACAAACGAAAATTTTCAAAGCCAGGAGGCTTCCAATGGAAAGGGGTTCATAGGTTCAAGCAGGATAAATGAATATGGATACATCTTGGTGGAAATTTGAATTCCAAAGGTAGTGAGAAAATTATAAAAGCTTCCAGCAAGAAAAAAGTAAGTTATTTACAGTGGAGTAAGATCCAGATCAGCATCAAAGTTCTTAGCAGGAGTATTGGATATCTGATAACCTAGAATTCTATAACCTACATGTCAAACAGGAGGGTAAAATGAAACAATTCTCAGACATCGAGGGACTCAGAAGGCTTATCTCTTGACTATCCTTTTTGAAATAAAATTACTAGAGAATGTGATTTAGCTAAGTAAAAAAGAAATCCAAGAAGGAGAAATTGTGGGATTTAAGAGTTAAACAGAGGAGTGCAGAGAGAAAAAAGTGGGAAGAATTCTAGGATACAACAGGCCTAGAAAATAGTTGTTCCAAAAAAGAAATCCATAGTTACATAAAGAATGTCTTAAAGAACACAGTGGTTTCTTTCAGTAATTCTATAACCTCATCTAAAGGCGGGAATTCAGTAGTAATGTTTAAGGTAAATCAAGTTTATGGTGATAACTGCAAGAGTTGAATTCTTGTGTCACAGAATAGTATTGACAAAGGAAAATTTGCCTCTCTTCCTTGGGCTTTTGATGAATTAAGTGTACCATACATAGGTTTGATGATACAAGAGGCAGTCTTTATTTTCTTTACATTTTTGTGTGTAAGTATAGGATATTTATTAGAACTGTATTGATAAATATCCAGAGTAGGTACTATATAAGTAAATACATATTAGTTCTTAGAAATTAATCTTCAGGGGCACCTGGGTGGCTCAGTTAAGTGGCCAGTTCTTGATTTCGGCTCAGGTCATGATCTCAGGGTCCTGGGAATAAGTCTCATGTGCTCAGTGGGACTGAGCCCCCACTCATTGGGGCTCTGTGCTCAGTGGGAAATCTGCTTAAGGATTCCTTCTCTCTCTATAATAAATAAATCTTTAAAAAAAAAATCTTCAAATCACTTCTCCTTGTATACCTGAAACCGATACAACACTGTATGTTAACTATACTGAAATTAAAATAAAAATAGAAAAAGGGAAAAAAATTAAATCTTCAGTCTGGTGGGTAAGTAATATTTAATTTGTTCTTAACTCTTAAGCCCTTTCCTTCCCATCTCTACTTCCTCCATTTCAACCTATGTTAGATGCTATAAAGAATACAAAGAAGTACAAAACATAATCCCTTTCCTCAGGGAGCTTGAGGTATTAGGAAGATAAAAAGATAACTAACAAAGGCAGTTAAAAAAAAAAAAACCAAATAAGTGGTACAGACAATAAGCATTATCAAAGAAGATTTTGTTTAGGAGTAGAACTGGTCCTTGGAGGATGAAAAGGATTTTATCAGAGTAGAGGGGCACAGTGAGTTTTATTGACTGGGGTGGGGCAAGTAGTGTGTTATGTGCCTAAATGTCTAGAGTCAATAAAATAAGAGTTACGAGCACAGGACATGTAGTAGACCAACCAAGAGTGGAGGAATCTTATTTGGGAGAGAGAAAATAAACCAAAAAATCAAGAGGTCAGGGCTGTATTTTGGAGAATGTTGAACTTTGAAACTGGACTTTCCCTTCCAGGCAATGGAGAATCTGACAACTTTTAAAACCGGACAGGGGCGCATGGGTGGCTCAGTCTGTTAGGTCGCCAGCTCTTGATTTCAACTCCAGTTGTGATCTCAGGGTTGTGAGATTGAGCCCCACTTCATGCTCTGAGCTGGTCATGGAACCTGCTCGGTCCCTCTCCCTTTGCCCCTCCCCCCACTTCTCCCTCCCTCTCAAAAACAAAACAAAACAAAAAACTCCAAAACCCCCCCAAAACTGGGCATTAAGTGACTGGTTTAAAGTGGTGATTTAATAAGTAAATGTGGTTGACCTGTCCTGCATGGTCGAAGGGAAGAAAGCAGGAAGCAGGCTGAGGGGGTGCCCGGGTGGCTCAGTCAGTTGGGTGTCTGCTTTCTGATTGGGTTGTGATCTCGAGTTCCTGGGGTCAAGCCCTGTGTCTGTTCAGTGGGGAGTCTGCGTCTCCCTCTCACTCTGTGTTCTCCCTCTCTCTCTCAAATAAATAAAGCTTTAAAAAAAAAAGGAAGCAGGCTGAGAATGTAATTGTAGTAGTCCCAATATTACATGGTAACAGTGGTGACAATGGTTATTAAAAGGAAGGAGGGGGAGTGAAGGGGGTACGGTACCTGGGTGGCTCAGTTGGTTAAGCATCTGACTATTTCAGCTCAGGTCATGATCTCGGGGTTGTGAGCTCAAGGCGCCCCCCCCCCCCGCCACACACACACTAGAACTCATGTCCATCTTTAAATAGAATTTTAAGGTTCATTCATTCAACAGGTGATTGAGAACTATTACCTGCCATGTACTAATATGGATATAGTTCTAGATTGGGTTTGTTTTTTTCTTTCCCATACTTGTTGGCTTTAGTTTTTTGACTGTGTGGAATAAGAAGTGGCACATACAGCTCACAGACCAACTACCTGATTCTGTAAAGTTTTATTGGAACACAGCCACACTCATTCACTTATGTATTGTCTGTGGTTGCTTTTGTGCTATAAGGCAGAGTTGAAAAGTTGCAACAGGACCATATAGTCTGTAGGCCTAAGATACTATCTGACCCTTGAAGAAAAGAGTTTCTGATTTCTGATGTATAACATTAACATGTTTCCCAAAGTCTTACACTCAGATAAGTGTCATAACCTTCAATATCCTTTCTGTGCTGTTCCTCACCCCTATTCTTTGTGTTTCTTTTGGTAAAAATAAGCAAATATATGTATGCTGTTTTATTTTGCCTTTTGTTATACCAAAGATAGCCTACCATATATGTATTGCTACTTTTTTCACTTAACACTTTCTGGCAATCTCAGCATATCAGTTCATAGAGCTCTTTCTCATTCTTTATTACAGCTGAATGGTGCTACATTGTATATGTGCTGCAATTTATTCAGTCAGTCTTCTATGCGTGGACTTCTAGGTAGTTTCCAATATTTACAGTTTCAAATAATGCTGCACCTTGTACATATGTTTTTACATTATTGAAATTATGTCTTCAGGGTACATACCTAGAAATGAGAGTGCTGGCTCAAAGAGTAAATGTGTGTGTGTGATATTGCCAAATTCCCGTCCATAAGGATCATACCGTTTTCTGTTCCCATCAGCAGTGTATGTATGTACCAATTTCTCCACAAGCGTCACTCATTTAATTTTACAAAGTGATGACATTAAAATATTCTTCCTGGGCGCCTGGGTGGCTTAGTTGGTTAAGCGACTGCCTTCGGCTCAGGTCATGATCCTGGAGTCCCGGGATCGAGTCCCGCATTGGGCTCCCTGCTCAGCAGGGAGTCTGCTTCTCCCTCTGACCCTCTTCCCTCTCGTGCTCTCTGTCTCTCATTCTCTCTCTCTCAAATAAACAAATAAAATATTTAAAAAAAATAAAAAATAATAAAATAAAATAGTCTTCCTATCTTTCATCAGCATCATTTCAAAAAAGAAAGGCCATTTTAATAAGGGAGAAAGAACATAAAGGATTAGAACAGCTCTTTAAGTTTAAATTGAATAAATAATCTCTTATTGTGATTGTTTTCTTTTTGCTGAAGACAAATGCATCTCTACTCTGTAATCAGAGGAATCTTTTTGAAATGCAAATCTATCATGTCTCTCCTAACTGGAAATTCTTCAGGGCTTTCCACATCTCCTCAGATCTTAATATGGCTTTATTATGGCCTATAAATACATGTAAGGTCTCAGCCTTATATCTCCAGCCACTTTAGGTTTGTTTTAGTTCTTTCAGTATACCAAGTTCTCTCCCAAGGACTTTTGCATGTGCTACTTCCCTGGCCACCATTAAAGAAATAGACAAGTCAAAAACAAACAAAAAACCCCAAATTCTTATCCTGGCTCTACCTTAACTTGTTCTGTGACCTTATGCAAGTTACTTAGCCCTTTAATTCTTCAGTTAAGATGACCTATACGCTCTTTTAGTTTTAAATTGTGAATTTACCAGAAGTCATTTTGATGGGAAGTTTAATAGAACGCAGCACATTCACCCTATGGCTCTTAACTATAACTTGGCTTTAAGTATATAACACATACTTGTTTTTCATTCTTACTCTTTACTTAAATTTTAATTATTTTCAAATTAGTTGATGAGTTGATTCTATATGAGTAAAGTAAGGTTTGAGTTTGAAAAGTGGTTATTAAATTCATGAATTATCTCTGTTTCTCGGGTGTTGTGTCTTGGATTCTGTTTTTGCCACTGCTTTTAGCACTTGAATCACAGTGTGATGAGAGATAATTTTGTATCCTTTTAAGGAGTTATTGAAGTAAATCTTTTTTGAGAGCAGGAGGAAGGGGAAAGACTTGATAGAGTAGTTGGCCTAGAGTTAATTTCATACTATTTTATTATCCTGATCTATTGCCCTGTTTAATTGATAATTCTTTGTTTTTTTGTAAAATTGACTGTCAGAAAATGGGTAATAGACATCAGGTAAAAAGGTTGAAGAAAGAGATTAAATAGGTAATTAAGAATTTGTGATTTTAGGAAAGTGTGTATGTTGATTTCTGGAAAATGTAATTAAGTAATATTGACTATTAAATACTCTGGTCTGTTTAAAGATGTTTTGTGTCCTTATGTTTGTCCATTAGTTCCTTTTAATTTAGAATTTATTTCTTGGAGATCATGTTATAAATGGATAATTTGATTCTCAGCCCAGCCCAACAGAGCTTTTTAAAAATATTTTACCTTAGGATTATGTTAAGATTCATCTGTTAGTAAGCACTTTATAAAATTTTTTATATATTTATTCACAACTAAGAGCACCAGGTTATATCTTCCCTTACTTGCATCTGGGGTTGGATTGACATGTAAGTACTAAAAAAAAGTTTGGGTGTTGAGAGGTAGTAAAGATTCTGTTAGGCAATGGTAACCTAATATACTGACAAGAGATCGTATATCTGGTTCATTCATTAGGGGTCCAAAATTACAGAAGCAAAAAGCAGTTGCTTTAGATACGAGTTGTGACTTAAATGCTTGGGGATATGAAGTTTTTTATTACATTTTATATTCCTCAACTGAGTGACTAATCTTTAAATACCAGTATGTATAAGATTTATACCTCAAATTTACTTTCAGTATTTTGAATGTAGAATATAAAGTCAAAACTCCTTGATGAAGTAGTGTCTCCAGTTTCTTTAAATTTTTTGTACATATATTATGTACAGCACATATATTTTCATACATGTCTTTTAATAAACTAGTTACTTAGTTATTTTCTCAGAAAAGGTCATTTCTGAGTTTAGAACCAGTCATTAGGATCCTGGGGCGCTGATTTCCACACCTTAAAAATGTTCTCATCTGTTCCTTTGAAGGGTGTTAATGTGGAACAGAAGATTAATTAAATCATCTACTCTTTTACAAAGATGTTAAAAAGAGTGGGCATAGTTTTTTGGTAGGGAGGGCTTGGTACTCTCACTTTAAAGTAAAAAAAGTAAAATTCTCAAGAGTTCTCAAGAGGCTTTCTGGGGAAAGAAGAAAGAGAACATTTTGAGTATGTAATTTACCATAACATGCAATGCTAACAAAGGAAAATAACTTTAGAACACTTTCTGTCCATGTAGTTAAGCTTTACCCAGGATTTGAAGTTCTAGAAGATAAAACTAGTATTCATTATCTGTTAGCTATTACTTTGTGAAAAATCTTACAAAACTTTGATTCATCTTTCTGTTGACAAGAGGGCAACAAAAATGTCTCCAGTAATCACAGTAACAACAAATATCTAATGACTGTTTTGCTTGTATTTTAAAGTAATAGTCATACTTTGAGATCTTGCTCACAGATCTTTAAGCTAAGGAAAGTTCTGAGAAATCTCAGTTACAAACTCTCAGCCCCTTTTCTCCACATCATTAGGTTGTTAGTTGCTTTTCAAGAGTGGTAGGTATATTTATTTTCTGAAGAGTGATATCAAATAAAGGTGTACTACAGGGCAAATTGAAGACTTTAAGGATTTATTTTGCCTTTGGTTTATCTAAAGGAAACCATGGCTACCTGAAGAAAATCCCCCAGTTATTTTCTTGAAAATAGATTACTTATCTAGCAAATGATTATGATTTGTCTGAAATCATTGTAGCCCAAGCCCAGAGAACAGCAAAAATCAAATTTAAATTAAGAGTAGTTGTCCACGACAACCCTGTTGGGACCCCTCTCACTCTTGAGAGCTTCTTCTGTATCTTTACTTAATAAACTTTTATCGCTTTAAAAAAAAAAAAAAGAGTATTTGTCCAAAGTTGTGTTCAGGACTTGAAAGATTAGATGTAAAAATCAAATACATTGAATGCTGAATTTAATTATGTCATTTTTCTCAAATAAAAAGCATTCTTTTTTAACTTTGGAGAACTGCTTGAATTTGAAAGAAAATATGTTGGAAAATGAAAAAGTTTTAGAGTAGTTGGTACTTAATATCTACTAAATTATAGCTCAAATCGATACCTTTTCTGTGTTTAAGAAAATGAAAATGTAGTTGTACTGAGTTATTTGGCCCTGTAGTTTTGGTGCTTTTTACATAAGGAACTGTGTTTTTACTTTATAAATTATTTTGAAGTACATTAACATTTTGCATACTGGAAATAATATTTTCGGCTGTTCAATATTAGACTTTAAATGGTCAAAAGAGAGAAGGGAAGTAATGTATTTACTGATCACTTTCTAAGCACCAAGTCTTGTATTTCACTATCTTACTATCTGTGGTATTTCTGACTTAAAATGCACATACAGGTTACTTATTGTGACAAAATATACCTTTAAAATGTACCTCCAAGTAGTATTTTTTTTTAAGTATACCTAGCAAAACAGCATTTTGTTAGTTTCTTCCCTCTCAATTTTGGTGGCATATATTATTTTGAAATTGAACACTGTTATATCCAGAAAATAGATCAAAATGATAATTTTTAAAGTATACATACTACATGGTTAGATAGCACTTGCTTCTTATGAATTGCCTACAAAGACAAAAGCCTGAATATTATCTGTAACTGCTTGAGATCCCCAAATAGTTAATGTGTTGTTATTCTAGAGAAGACATTTTTAGCTATTTTTTTCAAAGAACACTCCAAAACCACTTGTTATTTCAAATTATTCTCCTTTCTCGTTTATGTTATAGTTCAAGAAACATGATTAGTAGTTCCAATTCAAATTGAAATAGAAATTAGATATGTTGAATAAAAATATTAAATATGTAAAACACTTGTTATAAATCATTTAGTTTAAAATTGCTAAGAAATTAAACAGCACACATGGTCACCACATGATTTAAATCATAGTCACTTTTAGACTTTGAACAAGTCTTTTAGGAATTTTTTAATGAAGAGGAAGGTAGAGGTCAAAATGGCTCAGAAAAATAAAATAGTATGTATACAAGAATAGAATACATTTTAATGCTTAACACAGCAAATACAATTTTTTATACTAATAACTTTAAAATGTCCACTTGTTTATTTTCTTTCAGAGGTGGAGAAATAGTTGTCCAAGAAAACACTTCTCACAGTTGAAGGAACTTACGAGGTTCCCAGTGTAGTCCCAGCGGTTTCATTTCAGGCAGCTTATATTGTAGATTCACTGTCAAATATCTTATTTTTTAAGGTCTGTAGGTTATGTTGAATAAAGTTCTCTGTGCTGTGAACTTCAGAGAATCTGAAGTCACTTTTCCTAGCAGACCAGTTTTTCATTTTTATTGAATTCTGAATCGTTTCTGACGTGAAGTAGTAAACTATAGGGTCAAAGCAACAGTTTGAAACAGCAATGCAGAGAGTGATTGGGTACATGGTCCTTACTGCTGCCACTGCTGAGCAATTTACAAATGTTTGTGTTCTCATAAGAGAATATAAAATAAGATTGATATTGTAAGGCACAAAACAGAAGCAGAATATGACCAAATGTACAAAAATCATTCTTAAAACTTTAGTTTTGTTTATTTTGCTTCTACTTAATGTAACAGGTTTATTTAAAGTTCTTAGCACCACACTAGAACAAGTTACGTTTAAAATTAGAGGAATAAAAAATCCCACTATTTCGATGAAAATTACAATCCTTGAGAGATACGTTTTCCATGTGGCTTCTGGAAATTTTTCAAAGCAGGCTTCTGAGGAATTGTTCCCCAGAGAATTGGTGGACTGAAAAAATACTGCTGGTGCACTTCCTCCTATCACAGTTAGCCACACAGCAATGCACACGAGTTTTGCATTTCGTTTGGTTCTTAAAGTCTTTGACTTAAATGGGTAGACAATTGCCAGAAACCGATCCACACTAATACAGGTTAAGAACAGAATGCTTCCATACATGTTGGTATAAAACAGCATCACTGAGATTTTACAAAGTACATCTCCAAACGGCCAGTTCTGTGTTGCAAAGTAAAAAATCCTGAAGGGTAAAGTAAAAACAAACAGCAAGTCTGACATTGCCAAGTTAATCATGTATGTTGTGGTTTCGTTTCTCACTTTGAGGGTGCAGATGAAAATGTATATGGCAACACAGTTGGATATTAACCCAAGCACAAACACCATACTAAACATGCACCCATACAAAGTGTACTTAAAGGAGTCATCATAGGAGCAATTGGAGCTGTTACTGCTTACCATTATAAAGGCACGTCCAGTTTACAGAATTGAAGTCCTTTTGTCAGCTGCAGTCTTCTTTGGTATTCAGATTGTGACTTTATACCCTCCAGAGTATTTGCAAATTCTTTGTATCTTTGGATAGATTTATAAATATTTCCTTTTTCTTTGAAATCTCGATAAGAAACATGAAATTCGTTGTTGTAAAGTTTCCACTTGGTTCTTCAACAGGAAAATATTCTCATTTTCTAATCCGAAAATCCGTGAATCCAGGGTTTAGGTAACCGACGAACAACTTTTGAAAAATGTAGTCAGTGAAGCCAAGCTATTGGATTATTAATTTAAAGAAAAGCTGTGTTCTGAGATGGGAAGAAAACTCATCTGGTAAACTTGTATTTCAGTAGTCAAGATGAATATTCCAAAATTAAAGTTTCTCTACGCTCCAATATATTTAAGATGAAGGTAGTAGTCTTTTTTTGCTTTCAGTGAAGAGTTTTCAGACACTTAAACATTCCCAGTTTGGTCTCACTTCTTGCTCCTTTTAAATGAAGTTTTCCTTTTTGGTATTCCTGCAGTGGATTCCAGATGGTGGTAAGCAGAAGAGTCTTTTAAAGTTTCCGAAATAAATTCCTAAGCATGTTAGCTCTTGCTGAATTGAAGCCTTTTCCTCCGTTGCCAGATGTATTGTGAGATGGGCTTTCTCTGAAGTGGAAAAGAAAGCCTTGCTAGATTTGTAGTATGACATCACAGGAAGAAGAGGTTGGGCTTGGACAAAGAAAGGTTTCAGCCCCGTTTGTTTACTGTGCCTTTAATCTGATCATGTGTCTGCTGGGAATATACCTAGGAGGCTTGCAAATGGTCACTGGCTGTTGAGCTGAGCCTCTGCCCTTTAACTCTTTTTATGCGGAATTGCTTCTGGGATTTTGGCCACCTTCTTTCCTTTCTTTTATTTCTATTTGGTAATAAGAAATCAGTATTAAGACTTTTTCTCTTATTTGATTGCTTTTGTGTTTGGAATACGAATTTTTTAAAGAAATAAAATGTATATGAGTGTGTATAAATTGAAATTGTGGTATTTTAATATAGCATTGAAAAAACTGTTTAATGACTTAGGAAAAAGAGAAATTTAATCTTTAGGTGTCAAAAATATATATATATTTTAAAGATTTTATTTATTTATTTGAGAGAGAGAGAATGAGAGATAGCATGAGAGGGAAGAGGGTCAGAGGGAGAAGCAGACTCCCTGCCGAGCAGGGAGCCCAATGCGGGACTCGATCCCGGGACTCCAGGATCATGACCTGAGCCGAAGGCAATTGCTTAACCAGCTGAGCCACCCAGGCGCCCTAGGCGTAAAAAATATTTGACTGACCAGTGGTAATTTTGCCACTCCTGGCTTCTGTTTGCCATAATTGCACATCGAGATTTAATTGGTATGATTGTGAATGGCTCCAATCCTGCATCTCTTCCATTTTTGATAAACAATTTTCTAACATTCTTTCCTCTTTCCTATAAAATTGAGTTAATATTTTAGAGCACTTCCGATTTTTAAGTTACTTTCACCAAAGAATAAATTCAAGAATGTTCATGTTTGGCATGGTATTAATCTTACTTATGCACGGAACTAACTTGTGTTTTTTTAAACAAACTTTTTTCCCCCCTAAATTGAATAAAATAAGTTTTGGAGAATAAAAGTTATACTACTTGGCTAAATTTTAGGTTCATAATTTTATTTTCATTACCCTCAACCTGCCTCTTACCCCTCTTAATATGACATTAACTATGTGTGGTTCAGATTTTGTTTTCATTTAAAAGCTCCTATGAGTTGTTTCGGAATGTATTTATATTTAAGGGATACTCATTTTTTTAAAGTCCAAAGAACTTGGAAGAATAAAGTATGTGCAGGATGGAGGTAATTGAATATGGTTGTTACTTCCTCGGGGATTGACAATACCACAACCTCTGGACACATACGTGTTTTTCTTGTTCTAAATTACCATTTTTCAGAGAAGGCTAGATCCAGTTACAGTTTACTGTTGCTGTTTTCTAGTTTGGTTCAGTTTGGGCCAAAACTCTGTCTTTCGAAGTATCTATTAGGGAAATTTAGGGAATTTAAGAGTGATTTGTTTTTCCTTCCTAAATTACCTAATTTAAAAGTAATATGTTGCAGTAATATGTTTTATGCTGATTTTTTACCTTTTTCATTATAAAATTAAGTTTAGCACCTTCTGTTGTTTGTTGATGAATCCTGCCTGAATCGTATTCTCTTTTTTTTTGTTGTTTTGACTGGGAAATTTATAATCAAGTGACACCAAAAAATGAGTATTATTTATAATCAATAAACTTAAACGTTAAAGGGTTGAATTCTTTGTGTATCGCTCTGGTATGAAAAAGAGGTAGCATGTGTAAGTGTTCATATTAGAAAGCAGGTGAATAGTAATGAAATAAGGAGTAGTTAATAAGCTTGTGTTCTTATTGAGAAAAATTTTCTATTGTAGTTTCTTAGTAATCTATTAAATCGATAATCTCTTTAGTCATCATTAAATAAAATAATAAGCAGTCTTATGCCCTGACCTTGTTTACTTCTGCTTTCATTTTAATATGGCATTGTCTCAAACAAAGAGGTAAAATGTATTAATTCTGCATTGGAATATTCTTCTACATATTGATGTTGTTATTCACTGGACTTGTTATTCACTTAACTATTCATTTCTAGTTTTTCGTGTTTGAGTTATTGGTGCTTATAGATCACTATTTGTTGAATTAAGCTTTTTGTTATTATCAGGATATTAGTATATGTTTGTATTTTTAATTCTTAACACAGGTTTTGACCCTGTTAGTGATACATGTTTGCTGATGAATGAATCATAGTAATAAACTTTACTTTTGTTGAAAACTGTTTCTGTTAAGGAAAAGAGCAATAGCAGAGGGGCCGTCTGCTTCAGAGATTATTAAATGCTGGATTTTTCAAGATACTTAATTTGACTTCTAATTAAGGAACCAAAGTGAAATTAGATACCTTGAAAATTCCTGAGGTTAAGATTTGAAAAATATAGTAACTGCTTACAAAGGGAGTTAAATAAATATAGGGAATTGAGTATATTTAATAGGTGCTTTGTATTTGATAGCCTCAGACCAAACTGTTATTTTAATATGAGATTTGTACACTTTTGAAATTTAAGTCTGTGAATCAACTTATTTCTTGAGTGGGGCTTTCTAGGGCCCTGAAAAAACATGTACCACTGATTTGAAATTTAGTGACTCTGATTATGTGAGTCTTCACTTTTCAAATTTTAATTTTATCAAGAAGCCAGGTAAATAGCCAGCTAGTCTATAAAGTGGACCTTTTATTCACTACAATAATAGTATAAATCATTTAGTTGTGTAACTCGTTTTTTATCAGGTTGAGAGAGAGTATTCTGTTAGTTAACTATTAGAAGTTTAAAGATTTGGGCAACTTGTGAGATCTTGACTAAATTTCTGCTACAGCTATGATATTGAGGAGGCAAGAATCTGACTTTTTTTTTCTTTTTTTTCCCCCTATGCTGTAACTTTTTTAAAAAATTTTTTATTGTTATGTTAATCACCATACATTACATCATTAGTTTTTGATGTAGTGTTCCATGATTCATTGTTTGTGCATAACACCCAGTGCTCCATGCAGAACGTGCCCTCTTTAATACCCATCACCAGGCTAACCCATCCCCCCACCTCTCTCCCCTCTAGAACCCTCAGTTTGTTTTTCAGAGTCCATCGTCTCTCATGGTTCGTCTTTTTTATGCCTGATTCAAAATAGGCTCATAATAGTTCATTGGATGAATAAATAAATCTTTATTGGACACCCACTATAAACAAATAATGTGTTAAGTGTGCTCCTCAGCAATTCTTACTGTCTCTTTGTTTTCATAATGGTTATTTTCTGACCTTGATAGCAGTATCATTTTTATCTTGTCCCCCTTTAATTCTCACTGCCACCTTTCTGGGGTAACCCTGTCACTCTTGCCTGTATGGTTGTTATAATGCCTTGTCTTCTTATTTCCAGTCCCACCCTTTTCTATTTCCCCCCTGCTAGCCTGTCACAGATCAACTCATGAATCCATCAACTATTTATTCATTTATACCCTTCTTGCTTCCAAAAAGAATATAAAGCAAATGATAATTTTAAAATTGTCATAACTGATAGAATAAACATTTAAGATTTTAGTGTTTTATTAAATGTAAATTATACCTAAACTTTAAAAGTTTAAAAAGAAAGTATAGAACAGTTAAAAAGTTTAAATGTGGGGCACCTGGGTGGCTCAGTCAGTTAAGCATCTGCCTTCGGCTCAGGTCATGATCCCAGAGTCCTGGGATGGAGCCCCGTGTAGGCTCGCTGCTCAGCGGGGAGCCTGCTTCTCCCTCTCCCTCTGCCTGCTGCTCTGCCTACTTGTTCTGTCTCTCTCTCAAAAAAATAAAAACCTTAAAAAAATTTAAATGTGAGAAATTATTCTATATATTAGTCATTTTCATTATTCTAAAAATTGTTCATTTTGAACACAATAAAAGTTTGCAAAAGGCAAAAAAGTCTTAAAACCCAAATTCATTATATATTAGCAAAAGAATAAAAGCCAAGTGTTAGGTGGGGAGAGAGAAGGGTGGGAAGGGGCAATATGTGAAATAATGATGTTTGAAAAATCTAGGCTAAGAGAAGCTACTGCATTTGATGCAAGGCAGAAAAGGAAAACTTGGTGGATTATGTTGCTTTCATTTAATGAAAGAAAACATTCCAGAGTGTCAAGGGAGAAACTTCTTTGCTTTATCTCAGAAATACATTGTGAATCTTTACAGGTGAACCATTAAATGACCATAGGAGGTTGTTTTCTAGTGGCAGAACATATGCCATTTCTCATTGGACCTCAATTTAAGAAGAGTACCCAATGTCAAATTATGGTTCTGAGAAACATATGTTGGTAGATTAATATAGTCCAAATATATGTGGTAATTCTGGTTTAATTCTGAGGAAAGTTTGATAGTCTAGTGCAAGGGATCTCCACCTAAAGACCTTGACATCTCTAAAACTCCTGTTTTATTCGTTCCCCTGAGGACTGGCTCCATGGCTTTGATGAGATTCTGTGACTAAGAACAGGTAAGAGACCATGGATCTAAAGAAGTGAGGGATTAGCAAGTCCAGTAGGCTACTTCTTGAAATATCTGAAAATCTCTGAAATATTTTGAAAGTTTTTCTCTATGGATAGACTAGAAGGAAAAAGACTATTTGCTAGTGCAGGTTATGAATGAAGTACAGAATTGTGTATGTAGGCAATAAAATGTAAATCTGTAATTTTTTGCATTTTGATAGGGAAGTGTGAAAGTGTTGTGTACAGAGCACCAGCAAAGAATCAGAGAAGCTTGTTATGCAGTCATTTGACCTTCCTAAGGTTCTGGCTCCTTGGCTATAAATTGAGGGGGTTGGACTGCTAAGAGGTCCCTTCCTGCTTCTGTATCTGATTCTGATTCTTTTAATACTTTGAATGCTTAAGCTGCTAGTTTGGTTTTTTTCACTCTCAGGTATAACAAATCAAGGAGTCACTTTTCATTTTTTATGTTTAAGGATTTCTAATTTTGAAAACAGGTACAAGAAATATGTACAAGAAATATTCTTTGCTTAATACAAGAGTCTCATAAGGGGAATTTTGTTAACATTTTGTTATGCTGTAAAGATGTAACATTGAAAAAGACTTTACTTTGTATTTCTATAGAATTATTTTTTAAAAGATTTTTCTGGGGTGCCTGGGTGGCTCAGTCAGTTAAGTGTCCAACTCTTGATTTCAGTTCAGGTCGTGATCTCAGGGTCCTGAGATCGAGCCTTGCCTCAGGCTCCACTCTCAGTGGGGAGTCTGCTTAAGATTCTCTCTCTCTCATTCTCCCCCTCCCCCTGCTCTCTCTCTCTCTCTCTAATAAATAAATATTTAAAAATAAATAAATAAAAAGTTTTCTTTCCAAAGCACAAATAAGATGCCATGTTTTTATTATAAAATTGATCAAAACTCTAAAGTGATTTCTCATTAAAAATTTTGGTGGCCATAATTGGATTTGTACCTAAAATAACATCGAGAATACGAGATTTATAAAACAATTGGATGGGAGTGTTGTGAAACTTAAACTGAAATAAAGTTGTTCAAGTTCAAAATAAAGTGTGGAATAGTGAAATTTTAAAATGTAAGAATAATACTCTAAACTTACTTTGTTTTGAATGCAGCAAATTTTTGTTGTGATGAGATGTGACTCTTAAACATTCTCTCCCATCTCAAATTTATACTTATTAAAAAAGTTTTCTCACTTTAGAATCTTCTGAAGCCTATTAGGATGAATTTTTTAAGTTCAGACATGAACAAAACTTTCAATTTGAGAAATGAACATTTATAATTTATGTCAATAGAATATATTTATTTTATATAAAAAGATCTTTTAGTTAAACAAATTTAGCATTACTGTGTGTTGATATAATTTGAAAGTGGTTTACCTTTCCATCATTATTGCAAACACTTAGTAATTTTTGTTACTCTTTACTCGAGCATGAGTCATCTACCCAAGTTCAGAGGGTTGAACCAGCTTGTAGGGTTGGGTGGAAGTAGAAGAAAGATTTTTAGGGTGATGAATGATGATTTATAGCAAACTAAAAGTAGATGGGAATGGTAGTTGAAGCAGGTTCAAGCAAAGAGGGTAAAGGAAATTAAGAGGAACAGGAATGTTGTGATGTAAGACTTAAAACTTGAGTAAATCTATTTATTACTGCCAACACTTTGAGTTGTTCCTTCTTCCTTTTTTCCTATCTCTCCCTGCTCCGACTCTTTCATCTCTGCCTCTTAAAATCCTATCACATTTTTTATGGAGACCTCTCAATTTCATCAGTTTTTTTCTATACTTCCATAGTATTTAGTCTGTCTTCCTTTTAAGACATATTCATTCAATTCGATTAAGATTAAAAAACAAAGAAATAATTGCAGTACAGAGTATAACAATCGATGTTTATACAAAATGGAGATGAGAGTCAACCAAGTCGGTTAAAGTGCCTTCAGAGGAGGTAATGTCTCAAGAAGGCAAGCCTTTAAAGTTGAATAAGAGGGCGCCTGGGTGGCTCAGTTGGTTAAGCGACTGCCTTCAGCTCAGGTCATGATCCTGGAGTCCCGGGATCGAGTCCCGCATCGGGCTCCCTGCTCGGCGGGGAGTCTGCTTCTCCCTCTGACCCTCCCCCGTCTCATGTGCTCTCTCTCTCTCTCTTTCAAATAAATAAATAAATCTTTAAAAAAAAATAAAGTTGAATAAGAGTTTCACATTTAAAGTCTTGAAGGCTAGAGCCATGCCTGGTAATGATGTCTTAGTATAGTACTATCAGTATAGTCATGTTGTCTTTTTCAACCAAAAACACATAAAATGATTTGAGTGACAGTTTTCTCAATTTTCTCAAGAATGCTACATAATTAGTTCCACTCTAAATTTCTAGAAGAGAAGTTAATTCATCACATCCAAAGTATGCTTGGGGGCATAGGGGTTAATTTGGTTATAAAATACAGTTGAGGAAGATTATAGGTTGGTTGTGGTTTTTAAAAATCTTTCACCTACTTTAGAAGCAGGAAGATATAGTGTAAAAAAACCAATCTAGGTGTTAAGGGACTTAGACTCGTAATTCCGGCTCTGCTACTAAAAATTAATGTGACATTGAGCAAATAATTTAACTTCTCTATTATATATTTGTAAAAAAAGAATATTGAACTAGATCTTTAGAATCATTTTCAGACCTTACATTTCTAATTTAATGTTCATACTAATTTTAAATGATACAAAGAACATATATTATTGTCTCCAAGAAAGTGAAGTTCAGAGAAGTTGTGGTTTGTCTAGAATTATATAAGTGATTAAATGATGGAGAATCATGAAGCCAGAACTAGAAACCGGGTCCTCACTATTAAGTACCCAACCCAGTTCCTTGTGCTTTGTTGTTAAGTTAGAGAATGCAATTGAATGAGTGCGGCGGGGAGGGGGGGGGCTGGAACTAGTATTCCAGTTCCCTGATGTCTAGTCATGTTTTCCTGCTATTCCTTATTTTTTCTTAACACAAAATAAGAACCTTGGTTTGTAGCTTAGGTGAATGCTAAGGAGAGAAGAACTTTGTTTTTATATGTGTAAGCTATGTAGACTTTTGGGGAAAGATTGTAGTCTAAAATTATGACAAATTTAGCTTAACCTCTTGGAGTAGATTAAAATCATAATGCAACCATCCTTCATTTTTAGCTTCATCTATATTGATTTTTTAAAAGAGTTTGGAATTGGAAAAAGTATGCACCAAATTTTATATGGATAGGACGGAAATATTTCTGTCTCTTTTAAATAATTAGAAAAGGGGTTTCCTGTAAATAGTAAATTTAACATTTTCCAGCAGTGTTTATTATTAGAAATCCAGTGTTAATTTTTAGTTTATTTCAATAAGCATTTGTTGACTTTATCCATTACTGAAGTATGGAGATAGGGAAGGATTGCTCTTTTAGGATGCTCCTGAAAATCTGAATGCTTGTGGCCAGAAAGCTGCTCTTTGATACACTTGAGTTCTTTTGTTCCCAATAATGAAATTGTGTTTTAGGGAAACCAAGTTTGGTGCTTTGGAGTGACTCAGAGGCAAGTTGCTGAAAATACATCGTTGAGTTAGATGTGTACATCTGTAAAAGTTCATAGGGGATGTCATAAGAAACTAGAAGGATTGATTCTCTATTCTCAGATTGCTCTGCAAGAGTCTTTATGTTCTTACTCTATACATAGTGATAATAGACACACATTGTTGATGTGGTTCAATTTTATTTATTTATTTGAAGAGAACAAGCATGAGCCAGGGTGGGGAAGCAGTCTTGGTACCAGGACCCTGGGATCATCACCTGAGCCGAAGGCAGACACATAACCGACTGAGCCACCCAGGCCTCCCCAGCTTTTTTGATTAACTGGTGTCACTCTCATTAAATAAGACAATCCCTGCATTAGCAATAATCAACTGGAAAATGTAATGGATAAAAGATTCCACTTAGGACAGCAAATAGTATAAAATACCTTAAGAATAAATGTAATTGGGAAAGAACAGGATCTAGATGAAAACAAAAGACCCAAAGCTTTAATGAAGGCCATAGAAGAATACCTGAATATGTGACATGCAGTTTTACTGGGACAAATCTATAAGTTTAATGCTATTTCACTAAAAATCCCAATAGATTTTCGGTGAATGTCCTGAATAAAATGATGTGTGTGTGTGTGTGTGTGTATAGTGTGTATATATTGTGTATTACATGTAGTGTAATATACATATATAGTATAACCTAGTGATTTTACTTCCAAAAATTTTGTCTTTCCTTCCCATTCATGTTCCTATCAGTAATACCTATTTCCTCACACCCTCCTCTAAACCAGATTATTATGAGCCTTTTAAACCCTTCCTTAATTAATATGTCAAAAGTGGTATCTCATTTAATTTGCAATTCTTTAGTTCTGAGTGAATTTGAGCCCAGAAATAGACTATGAACCTGGGGAAATATATTAGCACTTCAAATCAGTAGAGAAAAATATGGATAGTTCAGTAAATGCTCAATGGGTCATCAGGGAAGTAATTTAAAAAGGGAAAGAAGTGTACTTTAACTTTTTTTTTTTTAAGATTTTATTTATTAGAGAGCAGGAGAGGGGGAAGAGTCAGAGGGAGTGGGGCAAGTGGACTCCCCACTCAGCAGGGAGCATGATGACCTGGGACTCTATCCTAGGACCCTGAGAGCATGACCTGAGCCGAAGTCAGATGCTTAACCAACTGAGCCACCCAGGCTCCCCTGGACTTTTAAGATTTTTTTTTTTTTTTAATTCATTTGAGACACAGAGATAGAGAGAGAGAGAGAGCATGAGCAGGGGGAGAAGCAGAGGGAGGGGAAGAAGCAGGCTGCCTGCTGAGCAGGGAGCCTGATGCAGGACCCAATCCCAGGATCCTGGGATCATGACCTGAGTCGAAGGCAGACGCTTAACCATCTGAGCCACCCAGGCGCCCCTGGACTTTAACTTTTTGTACCAAAATAAATGCCAACTAGATCAAGTATTTAAATGTAAAAAAAGACTCTTAAAGAAAAAAAAAGACTCCATAAACTTCTGGGAAAAAATTGAGTATACTTAAAAATAACAGAGTAGTAGAGACTTTCTAAGTATTATATGAAGTCTTCAGTTTTAAAGGAAAAGATACATTTGACTAAACAGTTTTGTTGCTGGAATACGTAGAGTAGAAGAAAATGTCAGTTTATCATATTGCACTTCATATAATAATATAATGGTGGGCACCTGGATCATTCAGGAGAGTATGGGATTCTTGGGGTTGTGAGTGCACACTTCATGTTGGGCATAGAGTTTACTTAATAAAAAAAAAAAAAAATAGGGCAGCTCGGTTGGTTAAGCGACTGCCCTCGGCTCAGGTCATGATCCTGGAGTCCTGGGATCGAGTCCCACATCGGGCTCCCTGCTCAGCGGGGAGTCTGCTTCTCCCTCTGACCCTCTTCCCTCTCGTGCTCTCTATCTCTCATTCTCTCTCTCTCTCAAATAAATAAATAAAATCTTAAAAAAAAAAGAATAAAGCTAATGAAAATTAACAATCCATTAAAAAATGGGAGAAGGATCTGAACAAGAATATAATTTTTTCTTTTAACTTAAAAGTGACTTGCAGTTTTTGATACCTGGATTAATATTTTTAATTTTTAAAGCTTTGGCTTTCAAAATAAAAATGAGTGTACATAATTTAGATTCCTTTTTTTCTTTTTCTTCCTTACAAATGACAGATTTTTAAGATCTAGTTCTATGAACATTATTTCAAATACATTTAAATTAATCTGCATTATGCAGATGTTTTGCTCTTAACTAGAATTCAAAGAGACAGGCTCTTTTAACAGATACTGATACTCAAGGTATATGGAAGAATTAATCAGTAAGATTCTAAACCAGGGTAATCCATTCCCAGAAGGAAATTTCCATGATTGCTTCTTTTATTGGTTTGCTGGTGTGATTATTTTAATCAACTGACTTCACATTCTTGGAAAACTTGAGTGTTTCCTATCAATACCAGATGTCACCAGTACTGCCTCACAGAAAGTTTAGAAACAAAAGACCGGAAGAACTGACTCTACAAAAGGGCCCCTTTTAAAGCCCAGCTTTTTGTTGTTGTTTTTAGTTAAAAGTGGACTGCTTCAGCCAGACCAAAGAACAGTTGCTGGATTGTTGTCCTGGTTATATAGATAGGGAAATAGGATAGGCACATTTGAATTTTTTCCTTCTTATGTTATCTTTAATCTTGGATCTGCTGATATTTATTTGTTTACTCAATAGCAAATATTTACTGAGCGCCAACTGTGTGCCAGGGGCTCTTGCAGTTGCTGGAAATACAGCGGGGGAAAAAAATTCCTGAGCTTATTTATATTTTATTTGGGGGAGACGTGCAATCAATAAGTAATTACATTATTGGTCATATGGTGGTAAGATCTCTGATGAAAAATACATTTAGGAGGAAAAGGAAAGTGTTCTAGGACAGGCTTGCTGATAAGGGGACATTTGAACAGAAGTGAAGGAATGAATCATGTGGATGTCTCAGGGACTAACCCTTAACTGATAAACAGTCTTTAAAAACACCCTCCTCAATTTGGATTTCCAGCCTCATCTTCCATAACTTCACTCTCCAGGTTCTTGTACCCAGAATTTTCATGGCAATTGGAAATCTCCAAATAGCATTTCAACTTGATAAAATTCCACAGGTCTACTTGTAATTTTTCCTTTGCATGACACCTTATAAACTTGGTTTGGTTTGATTTGGTTTTGGCTACTTGACAGCATTCTTGAAACTAAATACTTCTAGGAGAGTACCTGTCTTTCATTAAAAGGAGCCCCAGGCCAACAATTTCATTTCAAGTCAGATCCCCCCCTGACTTCTGCCTTCCTGTGCAGTTATCAGGTTCATCTTTTACTCTTTGATGCTTTGGCTAGCACCCTATTACCTCAGGACTGAATTTTCTCCTGGGTTCAGTTTCCCTGATAGCAGTGACATCTGATAGATTATTATCAATTGACTTCCTTGACTTCTGTTAATTATCTGTCCTACATATGCCTGAATGAACATCTGTGATCTTAAAAGTACTTATATATTACAGTTATCTTTTCTCCATCATAACATGGTGTCCTATTTTGGATCCACCTTTAGATTCTGTGTCAGTCCTTCAAGGAGCCAACTCTTTTCCTTACTCTTGTGTTCTGACACAACTTGTTACCTAGCCCTGCTCATTTTTGGAACCGTGACTTCACTTTTCTTTGACACAACTCGATCAGTTTTTAGGCACATATGAATCATTCCATGAGGCTAGTTTTTTAATAATTTTTCCTAAGAATAAATTTATTGTTTATAATGTAGGAGAGATACTAAGATTCTTAAAGAGTAATAGAAAAAAATTAGAAAAGGTAACACAACTCTCCTGCTGTAATAAATCAGCTGTCTGTCATTTTCTAGTTTTTAAAAAATATATATATATGTTTTTTTTTAGATTTTATTTTTTTAGTTTTTTTAGATTTTATTCATTTGAGACAGAGAGATACAGAGAGAGCATGAGCAGGGGGAGAGGCAGAGGGAGAGGGAGAAGCAGGCTCCCCGCTGAGCTAGGAGCCCAGTGTGGGACTTGATCCCAGGACCCTGGGATCACGAGCTGAGCCAAAGGCAGATGCTTAACCATCTGAGCCACCCAGGTGCCCCTAAAAATATATATATGTACATATTAAAGTTTTATTTAAATTCCAGTTAGTTAACACATAGTGTCATATTAGTTTTAGGTGTACAATATAGTGATTCAACACTTCCATACATTACTCAGTGCTCATCACAACAAGTGCACTCCTTAATCCCCATCACCTATTTAACTCATTTCCCCACCCATCTCCCCTCTGGTAACCATAAGTTTGTTCTCTATAGTTAAGAGTCTGTTTCTTGGTTTGTAGCTCTCTTTCTCCCCTTTGCTCATTTGTGTTGTTTCTTAAATTCCACACATGAGTGAAATCATATGGTATTTGTCTTTCTCTGACTGACTTCTTTCACTTGGTATAATACTTTCTAGCTCCATCCATATCATTGCAAATGGCAAGATTTCGTTCTTTTTTATGACTGAATAATATTCTATTGTATGTATATACCACCTCTTCTTTACCCATTCATCAGTCCATGGACACTTGTGCTGTTTCCATAATTTGGCTATTATTGATAATGCTGCTATAAACCTCTGGGTGCATGTGCCCCTTTAAATCAGTATTTTTGTGTCCTTTGGGTAAATACCTAGTAATGCAATTGCTGAATCGTAGGGTAGTTCTATTTTTAACTTTCTGAGGAACCTCCATGCTGTTTTCCAGAATGGCTGCACCAGTTTGCATTCCTGCCACACAGTGCAGGAAGTTTCCCCTTTCTCCACATCCTCGCCATCACCTGTTGTTTCTTGTGTTGTTTTTAGCCATTCTGACAGGTGTGAGGTGATATCTCAGTGCAGTTTTGATTTGCATCCCTGAGGATGAGTGATGTTGAGCATCTTTTCATGTGTCTGTTAGCCATCTGTATGATGTCCTTGGAAAAATGTCTATTCATGTCTTCTGCCCATTTTTAAATTGGATTATTCATTTGCTGCATGTAGAGTTTTATAAGTTCTTCATGGATTTTGGATACTAACCCTTTATCAGATATGTTGTTTGCAAATAAATGTCTTCTCCCATTCTGTAGGTTGCCTTAGTTTTGTTGATTGTTTCCTTTGCTGTGCAGAAGCTTTTTATTGAGATATAATTGACATATAACATTATATTAGTTTTAGGTGTACAATATAATGATTCGATATTTGTATATGTTGTGAAATGATTACCACAAGAAGTATAATTAACATTCATCAACATACATAATTACAAAACTTTTCTTGTGATGAGAACTTTTAAGATTTGCTCTCTTAGCAACTTTCAGATATACAATATTATTAACTGTAGTCACCATGCTGTACATTACCTACCCATGACTTATTTATTTTAAAATAAACTGGAATTTTGTACCTTTTGACCTCTTTTTCCATTTCGCCCTACCCCCGACCCCTCTGGGATTCGTGTCTGTTCTCTGTATCTGTGAGCTCAGTGTTTTTTTGTTTTTGTTTTTTTTTGAATTCCACATATAAGTGAGAGCATACTGTATTTGTTTTTCTCTGACTTATCTCACTTGGCATAATGCCTTAAGGTCTATCCATACTGTTGCAAATGGCAAGATTTTCTTCTCTTTTATGACTGAATAATATTCTATATACAGCACATTTCCTTCATCCATTCCATCAATGAACACTTAGGTTCTAAGTTTTTGGTTTTTTTTTTTTAAGATTTTATTTTTAAGTAATCTCTACATGCAAGGTTGGCCTTGAACTCACAACCCTGAGATCAAGAGTCGCATGATCCACCAACTGAGCCAGGCAGGTGCCCCAAGATGGAGGTTTAATTTAAGTGTTTGCTGTTATACTTACATAGTTGAAATCAGAGAATAGTATCTTCAAGGTTTAGAAGGGAACACTGCTTTTTCTTCATATGTCCTATTAGATAAAAACATTTTCTACTAGATAAGAACATTTTCTACTGTATCTTTTAATCTATCTTACCATAAATTTTTCAAAATGATTTTAGCCACCATCCGTTTTAAACAATATGAAAAATAAACTAATTTCTGACATGAACATACATATAAACTACTAAAGCCTTGGTACCTTCCATTATGACATATCTGAAATGGAACCTTTTAGGAATAGATTAACTTTTTAGACTTTAAGCTTTTTAAAAAAAATGCATATGTGCTTTCCTTTTTTTTTTTTTTTAGATTTTATTTATTTATTTGACAGAGAGAGACACAGCAAGAGAGGGAACACAAGCAGGGGGAGTGGGAGAGGGAGAAGCAGGCTTCCCACAGGGTAGGGAGCCTGATGTGGGGCTCGATGTGGGGCTCGATGCGGGGCTCGATCCTAGGACCCTGGGATCATGACCTGAGCTGAAGGCAGATGCTTAACGACTGAGCCACCCAGGCGCCCCTGCATATGTGCTTTTCTGTTTATATAAGTATATGTGGGTTAATTAGAAAATAGAATGTACTTTGATGTTTTAAAACACTGAAAGTCATTTTATATTTACTACTTTGTAAATTTAAAAACAATTGTTGGTCAGAAGCAATAAAATTCTTATCTAAGATATATACAATCTGAAGGAAAGAGTTGAGATTCTGCTGTCTTGCTTTCTAATATAGAGAAGGCTTTTTCAGGGACTACCTCAAAGTAGTATACCTGCTGGGATGAATCTAGCAAAAATTTTTGGTCTAAGAATTTCTGCCACCAAATGAGCCTTAAATAAGTATGCTACAGAAGACAGACTATGTAAACCATTTAAAATTACTAGTCAGAAACACTATCAAAGCTTAATTCTTACTTGATAAAACTGTTTTGCTGTTAATGAAAATGCATTTTTTTCTTTTTAGTAGCTATACTGTGCATTACAAAACACTGATATATTTGAGAAAATTTCAGCTGAACTAGAGAAGTGTATAGTTTGGTTTATTAAGATTTGTTTTATTCATCACCTTTGAATTAGTTTCTTCTTGAGAAGGAGCATGTCTTAAAACTTTTATCTGTTACCTCCATATTTATTTAAAGGTTACTTGAAAATATGTTCTTAAAATATTGATAATTAGAAGAAATAATCTTTTTAATAAAAATACTTTCCATTTGGCCATACTATAAATTGAAATCTTAAGATTTAGTTCTCTACTTCAGTGAATCTGTTTTGCGATTCAGTCTTAATAATGAAAAAGTGGATTTTTTAGACAGGTTATTACACCATTGCTCCATTAGCAATGTCTGGAAATAGCATTAACCATTTTGCTTCAAGTGCTGTTACCACAAGCTCAAGATTCCTAAGATTGCCTTTGCTCACCAGGAGGCTTGGAGCAGCAAATGGAATCAGCAGAAGGGACACAGCCACAACAGGTAGCCTGTCCCAAGACTTCCCTTTCTTGCCTTAGAGACAGCAGGGCTCTGGAGGGACACCAGTTAGATTCCACCCTCCACCTCCCCACCTCCCACCGCCAACTAAGAGACACCTGGCAGCCTGACCTGGGGACAGCGTGCGTAGGTTCATATATCTACCACTACAGTTAAGAAATTGAACAGTTGTATCAGATAAGGAACTGCACCCATCATACAAGGAGCTAAACCCACATCCCTCCAGCCTCTCATGCCTGTCCTTAACACCTGGTCACTATTAATCTGCCTTCTATTTCTAAGATTTTGTTATTTCAAAATGTAACATAAATGGAATCAAATACTATTATCTTTTTAGGGTTATCTATTTTTTTCACTCAGTCAAATTTTCTAGAGATATATTTAAGATATTACATGTATCAATAGTTTGTAGTTTTTTATTGCTGATTAATATTTCATAGTGTGAATGTACTACAGTTTCTTTAACCATACTTGTATTGAAGAATATCTGGGCTGATTCCAGTTTCTAAGTATCACAAGTAAAGCTGCTGTGAACTTTGTGCACAGGTTTTATATGAACTTGAGTTTTCATTTCTTTGGGATAAATACCCAAAGAGAACAATTGCAGAATTGTGTGGTTATTGTGTGTTTTATTTAATCAGACTGCCAGAGTATATTCTAGAGTGGTTGTACCATTTTAAATTCCCACCAGCAATATATGAGGGCTCCAGTTTCTCTATATCCTTGCCATCATTTGATATTGTCACTTTTTTTTTTTTTTAGCCATTCTGACAGTATAGGGATAGCTCATGGAGTTTATACTTTACATTTTCCATTAGGATGATGGCTAATGATATTGAATATCTTTTCTGTGTTTGTGATCTGTATTTCCTCTTTGGTGAAATGTCTTCTAATATCTTTGCCCATTTTCTAATTGGATTGTTTGTTTTATTACCATTGAGTTTGTCAAGTTCTTTATATATTTGGCACTAGTCTATTATTGGAGATGTGGCTTACAAATAATTTCTCCTAGTCTATAGCTTCTTTTTTTATCCTCTTCTCATGGCCAAAGCTTTAAATTTTGATGAAGCCTAATTTATCAATTTTTCTTTTATGGATCATGCCTGTGGTGTCAAGTTTAAGATCCCAAAGATTTTCCCCTATGCTTTTTTTTTTAAGTTTTATAGCTTCACATTTTATATTTAAATACATGATCCATTTTTAGTTTATTTTTTAAAAATCTTTTGTAAAGATTTTATTTTTTAAGTAATCTCTACACCCAACCTGGGGCTTGAACTCACAACCCTGAGATCAAGAGTCCCATGCTTCACCAACTGAGCCTCCCAGGCACCCAATTTTTAGTTTACTTTTGTACAAGTTTGGAGATTTAGGCCAGGGTTCTTTTATTTGGGCTTATGGATATTTTCAAGCATTATTTGTTGTAAAGCCTATCCTTTTTCCGTTGATTTGCTTTTGCACCTTTGTCAAGAAGGGAATAAAGAAGATGATGGAACAAATAGATGTAGTATTTAAACTAACCATTATCAGTAACTGCATTAAATATAAATGGTCTTAGCATCCCAATAAAAAGGCAAAGATTGTCAAAGTGGTTAAAAAAGAAAGACCCAACTCTGTGCTATTTACAAGACACCAGTTTTAAATATAAAGATATATATATGTTAAAAGTAAAAGGATGAATCTCCAAAACTTAGGAGCCTGGATAGAACTGAGGATAATTCCAAGATTTGTACTGTCAGTGGTTAGGGGGTTGATAACACAGTTAACCAAAGAAGATATTGAAGGAGTCATAGCTGATTGGTGATGAGGGTAATGAGTTCATGTTAATGTTTGAACATGTGAATATTTGACATGTTTGTCACAAAATGTTTGCCTTATCAATGTGGAGGTCTGAGATATCTAGCTGGAAATAATGGATCTGGAACTTGAATAAGTACCTTTAGTCAGAAATGTAGATTTAGGAGAAATACATAATTAAAGCTGTGATAGTGGCTCAACCAGCATATATATTGGCAAGAACATCCTGAGGAATATCAATATTAAAAAAGTAGTAAAGTAAAATGAGAAAGAACTGTCAGAAAGGTCAAGGCCCGCCTAGATTATCTATTTTGTATTCGAGTTTCCTTTTGCAGGGTAAAATGATCTTATAATGATTTGGCTTAGGCTAGTACAAAAACATTTCCTGTAACATAGGTCCAATAATATTCCTTAAAATACCCAGAAAACAATAGCAATTCCCATCTTCCACTTCTGTTATTAATTTTTCTTTTTTTTTAAGATTTTATTTATTTGACAGAGAGAGACAGCGAGAGAGGGAACACAAGCAGGGGGAGTGGGAGAGGGAGAAGCAGGCTTCCCGCCGAGCAGGGATCCCAATGTGGGGCTCGATCCCAGGACCCTGGGATCATGACCTGAGCCAAAGGCAGATGCTTAATGACTGAGCCACCCAGGCGCCCCTATTATTAATTTTTCTACTAGCACTAGAGACTTTGTGCTTACTTGGATAACCAGAATCTCTTTTAGGAACACCTTGACTTGATAACCTTTATTTAAGTCCTTGACTCTCTGGAAAAGTTCATACTTGCTTTAGAAATGTGTGTTAATTATGAAATTTAGAATAGCCTTAGAGCTTCTACTTTTTCTTGCATATTATTTATTCAGTGGGATTTATACTAATCTTGCTGATAGAGTCTGGTTTCCTTCACAAGATTAAGTGGCAAAGCATAGTGAAGTGTTGTCCAGAGAGTGATCATGCTGACAGTTAAATTTAAGCAGATAAGTAATGACATGAGACAGCTTGCCTGAGTCCAAGAGAAAAACTGGTCTCTCAGTCCTGGACATAGTGCTACAGATATAAATACATAACTTTCAAAAGTTAAGTATTCCACTAAATATTTTCTTTTTTTTAAAGATTTTATTTATTCATGAGAAACAGAGAGAGAGGCAGAAGGAGAAGCAGGCTCCCCGCTGAGCAGGGAGCTTGACACGAGACTTGATCCCAGGACCCCGGGATCATGACCTGAGCCAAAGGCAGACGCTTAACCATCTGAGCCACCCAGGCACCCCTCCCACTAAATATTTTCTTTATAGTCTTCTAAAAAAGTCAGTTGCTATATTAATTATCTATTTGCTGTATAAGAAATTACCCCAAGATGTGGCAACTTAAAATAACTAGTTTGGGGATGCCCGTGGCTCAGTCGGTTAAGCATCTGCCTTCGGCTCAGGTCATGATCCCAGGGTCCTGGGATCGATCCCCACATTGGGACTCAGCGGGGAGCCTGCTTCTCCCTCTGCCTCTGCCTGCCACTACCCCTGCTTGTGTGCATGCTTTCTCTCTCTGACAAATAAGTAAAATATTTAATAAAAAAAATAACTAAAGTTTGTTATATCACACAGTTTCTGAAGGTCAGAAATCTGGGAGTGGCTTAGCTGTGTGTGGTTTTGGTTCCTGTTCACTCAGGAGAGACCCTCAAGTTGTCAACTAAAGATGCAGTCAGCTGAAGGCTTTGCTGGAGTTGGAGAATCTGCTTCCCAGTTCACTCACATGGTTGTTAGCAGGCCTTATTACTTCTTCACTGGTTGTTAGCTAGAGGCTTCCTTTGTTTGCCATGTGGCCTCTCTCCATGGGACTTCCGGGATCCTAAAACTGCAGGGCATGCTGTCACTTCTGCCATATGCCATTGACCAGACAGTCTAACAATATAGGAGGAGTCTTCACGAGGATATAAATAACCCAATGGTAGGGATTATTGGGGTGATCTTGGAGGCTGGCTGCCACAGGTGATATTTAATGTCAATTAGAAAGCAAATCGTATCACTTTTCTTCTTGGTGCTTTGCTGTATTTTAATTTAATCCTTGATATGGCTATATTGTATAACATTCTAGAAATATTTGAGTATCCATTATATGCTAGGCTAGTCACTGGGGTTTTATTTTAGAGCTATCTAAAAGTCCCATCTGGACCCTGCTAGTCACCTGCTTAAAATCCTTTAATTAGTTTAATCCCCTGCTCTTTCCTTGTTATAAAATCTATGTTTTAGCTTTATGGAACGAATCATCTCAGTCTTGAGGACTTACCCCCCTGGTGCCATTCTGAGTCCTTTATATACTTATCATCTAATTGTTATAACAACCAACCCTATGAGGGAGTATTATTTTCCTCATTTTATGGGAGCTACGTGAAGTTTCTCTAGGGCCATATTTTCTCTTGTTTCTGAGCTGTCTATTCTGCTTTCCACTTGAAATAACTTCTATCTGTAGGACTCAAATCAGGCTTAACCTTCTTCTAGGAAGTTTTCCCCTAAGGTACCTAATCTGGATTCGATGTCCTTCTCTTGATTTCCAGTGTATATACCCTGTGTATCCTTTGATTATGGAACTTACTGCTCTGGATGGCTGTTTTTTATTTACTTATCTGTTTCCTTCATTAGACTAGAGACTGTAGCATAAGGATTAAAAACCCGGGCACTGGAGTGAAAAAACTTCTGGCCAAATCCTGGATCCACCACTTACTAACTGTGCCTTTGGGCAACTTAATCTTAGCCTACCTTTCTTCAGTTGTAAAATGACATAAAAAATAGTACCTTCCTCCTAGAGTTTGTTTTGGGAATGAAATAATATAAATAAAGTTCTTGGTGCTAGCCTGGCATTTGGTAAATCTATAAACTCTTCAAGGGCAGAATTAGGGAATGCTTATTATGTGCCATGTACTGTATCAAACCCTTTGTGTAGTTTATTTAATTCTCACAACAACCCTATGTAGTAGGTACTATCATTAATGTTATATTCTTCTCAGTGGCTATAGTGCCTGTCATAGAATGTGAGTATTTGTGGAATGAATGAATGAATTGTAGATGGAATTGTGGGGAGTAGAGCTAATTGTAGGGGGAGACAACGCCATGGAAACACAGCTAAAAACATGATAGTAGGCACAAAGAACAAAGAGAAAATGAGCAAATGAACCTGGTTTACATTGTAGTGTAGGAACTAACAGCACATGCTCTTGAAACAGACTTTGGTTTAAATCCCTGCTCCACCATTCATTAGCCATAAGACATGGGGCAGATTTCTTAACTTCCATGTTTCAGGTTCTTTATCTATAAAATGGGGATAATAATAGGATGCATTTTATAGATTTACTATGAGGATTACATGAGATAATGTTTGTAAAATATTTTGCATAGAACTTGGCATACAGTAGATGCTCAGTAAATATTTTTAAATTGAGAGGATCAAGAAGACATTATTTTGGTAGTGAAGGAAGTAAAATACTATGAAGTATGTGGTAATGACTTTGAATCATTAATTATAGTTATCAAGATAAGACACAATGGAAGAAAGATCACAGTTTTTATTCTACTTTACAGTGTGGTACCCTCACTAGACAATACCAAATTTTTGCTGTGGGTCTGGCATTAAAAATTCGTTCTCACAGGGGCGCCTGGGTGGCTCAGTCAGTTGGGCATCTGCCTTCAGCTCAGGTCAGGATCCTGGGGTCCCGGGATTGAGCCCCACATCAGGCTCCTTGCTCAACGGGAAGCCTGCTTCTTCCTCTCACTCTGCCTGCTCCCCCTGCTTGTGCTCTCTCTGTCAAATAAATAAATAAAATATTTTTAAAAAATTAGTTCTCACAAAGTTAATGTAAATGTTTCTAATATTCTGTCTTCTTACCTTATCATCACTTTAGCCCAAATGTTGGGAAAATGAGAACCAAAAGTCTTCTGTCAGTGATTGACTATGTTATGATTTAGGGAATTTCTGAGTTTCACCACAGAGACTACACTTTTATATCTGACTGATCTCAAATTTACCTGGGTCATTAGTATTCTAGAAAATAGAATTTAGGGGCTGGTTGAAAGGATGCCTTTTGAAACCTAAGAAGGCAAGAAATGGAGTTGTTAAAATAGTATTGCTATTTAAGAAAGAGTGAGTCAGTTTTTAGAAATTTTTGTCAGAATTAGAAAACTAAAGTTAGTTTTTAAAGAGGTGGCGGGGAGAGATAAATATAAGGGAGACATGGCAAGGATCAGGTGGGAGGGAGCTAGAATGGTAGGATTGCATTAAGATCTGCTGAGGAGCTTTTTTAAAATGTAGATATTACCCCTTCCTGGCATTATCAGAATTTTAGGGGTTGAGGAGAAATCTAACCTGTGTGTTAAATAAAGCTTCTGTGGGGACTCTGACATATGCTGCCTTCGAGCTAAATTAGAAGCTATATCAGAAAGTAAAAGTTTACCTTATAAAATATAACTGAGTCATTCTAGGGATAATCTAGGCCATCGATGGTCTAGACTTGAAATTAATGAGTGGAGATTCTGAACTCTTACTATACTTAAAGACATACCACACCATTTAACAGTGCTTGTTTGAATGTACAGATTTTAGTATAATAGTTTAACAATCAGTTTTACTATCTCCTAGTTACTTTGTAGATTGTTTTCATTGAAATTAAGTACAAAAATTAAGTTGGCTTGGCTATACTGATGTGCTGAAACTAAACTGTGCCCTTAGAACCTTACGTTACCTTTACATGTCAAGTTAGTGTTGTGTCCATATTTGGCCAACCCTTATTTTAAGGCTTCAGAACAAGAATGGCCAAGGGATTTCCAAAGCCAGAGCAGGTGTAGAAATAGTAAATGTTCATATCAACAAAAACTGGTTGCAAGGAGCCTAGGCCCAAGCCAATAGGCCTATTCCTACTGACTCAGATCTAGTTCAGTTTCAGATTGGAAACTTTAAGGATTATAAAATTCTGAGAACTCAAGAGTATGTCCACCTAGAGGTGGAAGCAGCAAAGCCCAAGACCAGTGAAATTTCTCAATAATGTTGGCTTAAGTTTCTAAGTTCGTTTTATTTTCTTGAAAGCAATTCAATGTCTAGTCCTTAAATAATTTTTGACACAAAACTTTGGCGCTATGAATAGGTTAAACCTGCTACAATATTTGCTGTCATGGTATAATGTAAATAGGTAAAGGGTACTAATTAGATTCCCAAAGGTAAAAATCTGGTGATTTTGATTCTCTGGTAGAGAGGCCCTGGTTAAGGCAGGAATTATTTGAGAAAAATGACTTTTCTTATGATTATTTAATCATAGGGTGTATATTTTTGTTCTTTTTACTTTTTTACAAATTCATATTCAGCATTATTAATAGATAATTGATGATTCCTCACTTCAGCATGGCAAGCATGTTTATTCCTCACCTTTGAGCTCTCATCCATCCATCTTGTGCTTTTCTGCTCAGTCATAACCCTCTACTCCTTCCAAGTTTGACAAAACATCCTTGATATTTTCATCATATTCAGACATGCTAGTTCATAAGCTTTCATACCCTATTCCTCTTTTAATGTCCATTTCTCACACTGTATTGTTTCCCTTTATAATATTAATTCTGCCTACTGTATGAATTTTTATTCATTTTGCAAATATTCATTATAGATTTTCTTATACTTTCAGTTAGAATAAGATCTCTTCTTTGGATTAGGAACAATAACTTTCCCACAACATTTAGGGTAAATTATACAAATAATGACCCTGTAACACGATTTTATCATGATTGTTAGAACAAAGGACGCTCTCATTGGATATACTTGCTGTGGCCATTGAAGCTAGTACTGATGGGAGTGGACTTTTAACTCCTGTAATATTTCATTTAGAAAAATGGCTGTCTTAGTTGAATTGCATAAATTTTGCCGTCGCCCTTGGAGCTGCCTACCCAGAGCAAATATGTCAAATATCTTCAAGTAAACCCTGACCCAGTTTTAGAATTCTTGGCTAATTTTGAGTTAGGAATTCTTTTTTTTAAACAGTATTTTAAAATTAATACAAGTGCAAAATATATTTTGTGAATTACATTTTTAAAAGACTTTAAATAATATCCAATACCACAAAATAACTTAATTTGAAATAAAGAAAATAGGATCTACCCAAATTGATATACTTCTCATTGTTTTTGAAAAAGTTGATGAAGATATCAATTTAGAAAATACTTTTAAAAATACATTTTAGGGTACATAGTTGTTTGAAATATTTGTGTGTGTAAAGTTGTATATAATTGACATAATAATATTGCTACTTTAAAGTTTTCAAGTTCTTAAAAATATCTGCTTTTAGTCTATAATTTAACAAAGGGATTGCTGTTTTGAGAGACTTAAAAATTGCTCTAAATGATCACTTTTTAATGAAAATCTAGTTAGAATTTTGGGCCTCTTTTGCATAATTTCTAATATTTAACACGTGTGTTTTTCAAAAACAGTGCTTCTAACTAAACATGCTCAAACTGATTGTAATATAAATTGTCTAGCTTTGTCAAAATTTGATTCATAGTTCATCATTGTATTGTTTTGGTATTTATTATACCAAATAGTTACCCTGGAAAGGAAACTAATATTTTATGTAAACTCTAGTCACTGCTTGGTAAATTATATAATTATGTTAAGCAAATATTGTGGAAGTTGTAGATAGTCATCTCTGATTAAATAAGTATGACTTTGTGTTATTTTCTGCTAGAAGAATGATTATCGGGCACATTTCACTTTATTAAATAGTGTGTAATACCAGGATTAGCCTTGGTAAAATTAATTCATGCACTTGTTTTATTGCCGCTGTCTTTTATACTAAGAAATTAATGAAAATTATAGTATAGTCAGTGGATAAGAGCTCAGACTCTGGAGCCTGGCTGCCTAAGTTCAAATCCTTTTATTAGTCTCATTTTCTCTATCTCTCAAGTGGGGATAGTATACCCACAGGATTTTGTGAAAATTAAATGTGTACATGCAGTAAGCATTTACTAAATGATAGCTATTGTTAATAACAGATGTTAATATAGATTTCTTTTTTGGTATATCCTTTGGATAAAGATGGAAAACAATAGTTAAATTAATAAAATGTTTTTTGTAAGTCGTATTCTAATACTTGTTCTAGGAAGCTGCTCTATTCCTTCTTTATTTTTAAAAAATAGCCTAAAAGAGTTTTGGTTTTTATATTTATAAACCTCGAATATTATTATCCTACACTCTGAAAATAATTTTAGTGCATAACATAGTATATAGTATGCAGTCATAATTTACTAAAATAGTTAATGTTTGTGATCCATAAAATGAATAATGATAACACTTAATGCACAGATTTATTTTGGGGATTACATGAGATAATACATTTGAATTAACTTTGTAAATTGAAAGTGCTTTAATTCTCATCTAAGCAAACCATGAAAGTGATATCTCATTCCGTTTTGCCAAATGTATCTTAAATTAACTAACTTTCATTATCAGTTTAGTGTTCAGTGCTCCAAAGGGCAAATTTCATAGTAGGGTCAATGCAAGTACAAGTGAATGCCTCCTTAAATTTTGCATCCAAGGCACCTCTCTTGCTGTACCCTAATCCTGGCCCTGTTTTATACTGCTTATACACATTTTTCTCTTGGAGAGAAGATAGGCTGAAAGACATTTTGGTTGATAACATACTACTGCTGAAATAAAAATAACCCAGAGTATACTGGTAATTTCATATTTTCAGTTGTGCTTGCAGTGAAGCTAAGGACTTAAGTAAGTTAGTGAATAGTAGGTTTTTCTTTTTTAAATTTCAGGTCAACTGCATTAATTCCTTAGTTATATGCATACGACTTGCTCTCACTGAACTTGGTACTAAACCTGCCTGGCACATTCTTCATGCATGTTGGAGCTAGGCAGTTGGAAATTGATAGGAAATTCTGCCGCTTGAAACAGGGCTAAGGCAGTATGGGTTATGGTGACCTCTATCACCTGGAATACATTCCTGAAAGCAAACAATAAATCATTTAGTTATTCAGCAAATATTTGTAGAACCCCAATTCTAGGCTAGGAATGTATATAATAGGAAGCAAGACACAGTTGGACTAGCTATTTCCATATTAGTGATTTATGACAAGAAAAATCTCTATCCTAAAATATAGTTTCTTTTGTAATAGATGTCCCATTTCTCTTAGATTATTCAAACTTTTAAGCATGGTCTTTATAATTTTGGATCATCAGGCAGCTATTTTCCTTTTTCTCTAGCAGCCTCTCCATTACTGCACCACCACTTTACTTTAGTACCAGTAGCCTCTTTTTATTTCCTAAAATAACACGAGTTTCTCAGCACATTTTCTTTCATCTTGGGAGACTCTGCCTCTTGGTCCTCTCAAAACACAGACTCTTTTTCTTCTTTCAAGTCTTAGCGTCCGTTACCTTCTCACATACATCTTCCTGGAACCACCCTCGAGGGTCTCCATTTGTATTCTTCATAAGAAATTCTGTTGTTTCATAGAATTTTTCTGAATCTGTCATTACCTACTCATTTCCTTGTTTGTTTATTGTCTACCTCTTCCCGTTGGACTCTGAGCACCATGTGGGGAGGAGTCGTATCTGTTCCTGGTCCATTGGAAGTATTCAGTAAATGTTTGATGTTTAGTGGATATGGTTTTTACAGACAAAACTAATTTTTAGTTTTGCTGTAGGTTGCCTAAGTGCTCCGCTGTACTTCACTTTGAAAAAAAAAATGTTTTCTAAATAAGAGGCATTCTGAAATACTTTTCATGTTTTTATTTTCTTTGTGTAAGGTACACATACATACATGTTTGACTAATGGTTACAGGAAAAAGATGGGGGAAAGGAGTAGGTAAATATTTTATTTTTAAAGGATCTAGGGTATATATTAAAGTGGAATTAACCTCAAAGGACTTTGAACACTTTTGCCTACTCACTTTTTTCATTTATTCAACAAATGTTTATTGAGTCCCTACTGTGTGTAGGCAATTTTAGACATTGGGGATACGGTTGTGAACAAGATAACTGAAGGAGACAGTTAATAAACAAGTAAACAAATGAATACAGAATATGATTTCAAATAGTGCTTGGTACTGTTAAGAAAATAGAGCAAAGTTGGGAGTAGTAGTAAAGTGGGAATTAAGACTGTCTTGGACAGGATGTTCAGAGAAGGCTTTGCCGAGGAGATGCTATTTGAGGAGACAGTGTGAATAATGGAGTGGGTTGAGTCATGGGAAGCTCTGGTAAAGAGCATTGCAGACAGAGGAAACAGTAAATACAGAAACTGAGACAGGGAGAATCATGCTGTGTTCAAGGAACAGAAAGATGACCAGTATGGCAGGAGTAAGTAAGGAGGAAAGTAGTAGAAAGTGAGGCCTGAGAGGGGGCCAGATCTCAAGGGACTCTGGCTTAGTAAGCCAGGATAAAGAGTTTGGATTTATTCTAGTGTAGATGGGAAGTCATTGGAGGGTTTTGAATAGTGGGGGAGGGCATGGGGAGGAGTTTATCAGCTTTATTGAGAAGAACTGAGAGGCACCAAGAGTGGAAGTATGAGAACCAGTTGGAAGATGCCTTTGTGGTAGTATAGACAAGAGACAGTATTGGCTTAGACTATAGTAATGTTAGAGATGATGAGAAGTTAAACTTGGGATGTATTTTGAAGTTAGAGCAACATGACTTCCCAGGATTGGATAGTGGAGTTCAAGGGAAAGAGTAAAGATGACTCCTCTTTTGCTTTGGACAACTGTATATAAGGAACGATAATGATATGGGAAAAACTAGAAAAGAGCAGCAGTTTTTTGGTGGTAGAGGGTTGTTAAAGTTTATTTTACACATAGACATCAATGGAACAAGTTGAGTTAGGTGGAAGAGGACCCATGCCTCTGAAATGATTCTTCAAGTCCATTGATACCTGACAGTTGGGGGGTTGTTTATAATTATTACTTCCTACCAGAGAGTGTCTTACAGAGTAGACAACAAATATTGGGTGGATGGATGGAATGTATGAATATATGAGGTGGACCGTCATACATTTGAACAGATACATTGTCCTTTGTGTAAAGGCATTTGTTTAGATATATTAAGTAAGAACTTAACCATACTAATTTCAAATGTTTACATAACACTTACTCTGTGCCCTGCTCTGTTGTAAATGCTTAACGTGTATTATTAATCCACTTAATTCTCACAGTATTGTGATTTAAGTATTGTCGTTAGTATCTCCACTTTACAGCTGAGAGAAGTGAGTCATGAGTCATAATGAAGTTAAGCAGCTTGCTCAAAGTCATGCAACTAATAAAGGCCAGGATGTGAACCCATGTCATGTGGCACCAGAGTCTCACACCTGTCCACTGCACTATACTTCCTCCCATTATCATGACATACTCATTATCATAAACTTATATCTGTATATCTGTGTGACCACTTGGGTTGGGGGAGATGAAGTAATAAAAGTGATACTTGAGTGAAACATAAAGACTATTGGTAAAAAATGCTACCTTAATCCTTGGAGGAGGCTAATCTGAAGAGAAAGTAAAATGCCTGATTAGTAGCATACCTAAATCCTATAAAGGCTCAGGTTTACTTGCATTTCTTTGTCTTTTTTTTTTATTTTTTTAATGAACATATAATGTATTATTTGTTTCAGGGGTACAGGTCTGTGATTCATCAGTCTTACACAATTCACAGCACTCACCATAGCACATACCCTCCCCAGTGTCCATCACCCAGCCACCCCATCCCTCCTACACCCTCCACTCCAGCAACCCTCAGTGTGTTTCCTGAGATTAAGAGTCTCTTATGGTTTGTCTCCCTCTCTGGTTTCATCTTGTTTCATTTTTTCCTTCTTTGTGAATCTTAGGGTCTCTTAAAATGTCATAGAGAGAAAAATGGAAATAGGCCACTTCTGAATATATGTGGATTTACACCCACACTATTTTAGTTAAATAAATATTTTTTATTATGTTATGTTAGTCACCATACAATACATCATTAGTTTTTGATGTAGTGATCCATGATTCATTGTTTTCATATAACACCCAGTGCTCCATGCAGTACGTGCCCTCCTTAATACCCATCACCAGGCTAACCCATCCCCCCACCCCCCTCCCCTCTAAAACCCCCAGTTTGTTTCTCGGAGTCCATAGTTTCTCATGATTCATCTCTCCCTCCGATTTACCCCCCTTCATTTTTCCCTTCCTTCTCCTAATGTCCTCCATTCTATTCCTTATGTTCCACAAGTAAGTGAAACCATATGATAATTGACTTTCTCTGCTTGACTTATTTCACTTAGCATAATCTCCTTCAGTCCCATCCACGTTGATGTAAAAGTTGGGTATTCATCCTTTCTGATGGCTGAGTATTATTCCATTGTATATGGAACACATCTTCTTTATTCATTCGTCTGTTGAAGAGCATCTATAATTTTGTATATAATTTGTCAGTACCTAGAAAATGTAAAACATTGACTATGACATCCATGCATTAGCTGGTGTTGTTAGCATTACTTTACTCCGATGAAAGCGCTTACTTAGATTGCACTTCAGAGTGCCCTTAATGAAAGGAAAGAATAGGAAAGAATTACTGATAATAAAAATTACATTATATGGCGCCTGGGTGTCTCAGTCAGTTAACTGTCTGCCTTCTGCTCAGGTCATGATTCCAGAATCCTGGGATCAAGTCTCACATCAGGCTCCCTGTTTAGTGGGGAGTGTGCTTCTGCCTCTGCCCCACGCCCCAGCTCATTCTCTCTCTCTCTCTCTCTCACAAAAATAAAAAATCTTTTAAAAAATTACATTATGGGGGTTACAGAAAAAAACCCAATATTGTTTATTTTTTAAAGATTTAGCTTAACTAAGTTTATTGTGGTTTTAGTCAAACAGAAATTTTTTTTCTTTATGATTTCTGGGTTTTGGTCAAACCCACAAAGTCCTTCCTTATCAAGAAGTTGTAAAGATACTGTATTTATTTCTAATAATTTTTAAATTTTGTTTTTTAATATAAGTAATTCATTTTCTATATATTCCTTTCAAATTGCTAAGTTTTTCAACACTTCATTGAATGGACTATTCTTAATATTTTTACAAAATCTACTTTTCTTCTACATTGCTTTGTATATTTACTTACTGTTGTGCCACTTTCCCTTTTGAGATAAACCCAGCATCTTGGCAATCTGTCTGTTTTCTTTTTGTTCTTAGTTTATGGATTAAAAAAGTAAAACAGGGGCGCCTGTGTGGCTTAGTCGTTAAGCGTCTGCCTTCTGCTCAGGTCATGATCCCAGGGTCCTGGTATCGAGCCCTGCATCAGGCTCTCTGCTCAGCGGGAAGCCTGCTTCTCCCTCTCCCACTCCCCCTGCTTGTGTTCCCTCTCTCGCTGTGTCTCTCTCTGTCAAATAAATAAATAAAATCTTTTAAAAAAATAAAATAAAAATAAAAAATAAAGTAAAACATGTAAGGGCCCCCTTTTTATGAACTTGTAAGCAGTCGCCTCCAGAAAATTATAAATTTTGAATCAGTATTTTAGTGACTTTTACTGCTGGTCTTATCTTTTTGTAAATGATATTTTAAAAATTAGACTTTCAAACTTTTTGCTTGATATGTAGAAGTGTAATTATTTTTCATATTGTGAATAATGGTATTGTCATTTTTTTCATTTAATACTTTAATCTTATATTTCTTTTTCTTGTTGAGCTAGGTGGAACCTCACATACAGTGTTGAATAGAAAGCATGATAATGGGCGTCCTTTTGTTGTCTCTGATTTTTTAAGGGCAATGCTTGTAATGTTTCACTATTACATTGTTTGCTATGGGTTTTGGTATGTTTGTGTATGCCATTTATCAAATTAGGAAGTACGTTGCCATTCCTGGTTGAATTAAGTTTGCTCTTTCCTTCTTTCTTTCTTTCTTTTTCTTTCTTTTCTTTTAATTACAAATGGGTTTTAAAATGAGAACTTATTCCTTCATTGATTTTGATAAGATTTTTCACCTTTGACTTATTTATTAGCAAGGTGAATTGCATTATAGATTTTTTCATGCTGAACCAGTTTTGCAACATGGATAAACTCAACTTTGGTAATGATATATTCTCTTTTTGACACTGCTGATTTGGGTTGCTATTATTTCTTGTTTAGGATTTTTATATCTCTGTTCATGAGTGAGAATGGGCTATAATTACCTTTTTGATGTCCTTGACAAGTTTTCCTATCACTGTTGTACTAGCCCCATAAAATGAGATCAAGAATGTTTCGACTTTTTCTATTCTCAGAAGAGTTTGAGTAAAAGTGGAATTATCTGTTCTTTGAATGATGGGTAGATTTCACTGGTAAAACCAAAAGTGTGTGATATGCTTGATATCCTTGTAGGGAGATTGGTATTTTCACAGTGGAGAGAAGGATCTCATCTGAATTCTGAATTGCTGCTGTCAGTTGTAACTAAATCTGTAGTGCTCACCATGTCAGACAATATGATTTTGATAAATACATGGGAAAATCATACTTACCAATGTGGGTTTAATGTCATCTGGTTTCATGTAGGATTCACCTTTATTTGATCTGATTAAACAAGCAAAAGACCGAGAAGGACCAGCTGATCACCTTGAATCTGCTTGTGCTCTCAACCTTCCTCTCCAGAGTAATCACACTGCAGCGGATATGTAAGTAGAATGGATGTTATGCTCTTCATTCAACCTGCAACTAGGTTTTGAGCATGATATAATGCAAGATCCTATATAGAAACTGTAGGGAATAGAATTTTGAATAAGATATCAGTCTTGCTTTGAAGAAGCAGGAATATAAGGCACATGACCCAAATAAAGATCAGATAAAGTGGTACAGAGTGCTGCTGAGATCACTCAGGGTTGCTATAAGGAGGATAATTTTCATGATGGAGATGGCAATTTAGTTAGGCCTGAAAGATGGAAAATAGGATTTCTGTATGGAAACTGGAGAGGAGAGAGGAGACACAAAGTGTTCCAAGAGTCAGAAATGGCATGAATTCCAAAGTGTAAGGCCAGGAAAGCAGGAAACGTTTTCAGGGAGTACAGATCAGTGCATTTGGGGTAAAGCATAGGATAGGCGATAGGCACAGGACCTAGGGTGGGATATGAGACTAAATCAGTTGATAAGTACATGATGATGCTGATGATGATGGAAGAAGAAAGCAAATAGCTAATATTTATTGAAGGTTCACTGTGTGCTGGACAGTTGCCTAAGTACTTGAGATTCTTTTTTTTTTTTTCCATTTAATCTTCATAACAGCCCTGTAAGGTAGTAGATTCTGCTATCAGCCTCAGTTATCTGTAAATAGGAATGAGAGAGATAACATAACTTGCCAAAAGTTAACAGAAGAAATCAAACCCAAGCAGTCTGACCCCAAAGCTCATGTTCTCAAATATTCCAGGTACTGTGCCTTTCATAGAAATGTGCCTACTGTTATTTCTATTTAGTTCTGTCTAGGAATTGACATTATAATGTCCTGTAATTAGTTCAGGGGCTATTTTCCAGAGATGTCCTTTCCATGCTAACTTGTACCCAGAGTATTTCTAGCATATGATGCCTCTGCCTCCACATATAAATTTGTTTGCTGGGTTATGCACTAATATAAATAAGTCAAGCCTTATCTCTTTCTTAAGTGCCAGGACGTTTTCTAGGCACTGGGAATAAAAGGCGAGTAAGATGGACTAGGTTCTTCCCCTCATAGCGTTTATGTTATGGGGGGAATAAACTAATACATGATGTGTTTTTAGAGTATACTAAATTTGGGCATCTGGTTGGCTCAGTCAGTAAAGCATGCGACTCTTGATCTTGGGGTTATGAGTTCAAGCCCCATGTTGGGAGTAGAGATTACTTAAAAGAAAAAAGAGAGTATACTAAGTACTATAATGGAAATAAAGTGATGTGAGAGAAACTGAGAGAGTAGGAATGTTTAGGGAAGCTTTTTCTGATAAAGCGATATTTGACCTGAGACCTCAGGGACAAGTGGATGCTGGCTAGGCACACATCTGCATCATGGACGTTCCAGGCAGAGCAAACGGCAAGTGCAGTGGCCCTAAGGCAGATCAAACTTAGCTGGTCCAAGGAACAGAAAGAATCCCAGTGTGGCTGGGGTTAAAGTGAGTAAGAGGAGTTTGGGGGTACAAGACAAGTTTGGAGAGGCAAACTGAGGCCAGACCCTTTAGATTCCCTTGGGCCATAGGAAAGGGTTTGGATTTTAGCAGAGCAATGGGAAAGCATTAAGGTTTTAAGTAATGGTGCAGCTTGCTACACTTTGTATTTTTAAAGGGCAATTTTCTGGCTGCTATTTGAAGTGCAGGTGGGTTTGGAGTAGGACAGGGAAGAAGTAGGAAGACCAATTTGGAGATAGTTTTAGTAGTCCAAGTGAGACATGTAAGTGACTTGGTCTAAGATATGTCAGTAGAGATAGAAAGAAATAGAATGATCTAGGATGTATTTTATTTTATTTTATTTTATTTAAGATTTTATTTATTTGAGAGAAAGAATGAGAGATAGAGAGCACGAGAGGGAAGAGGGTCAGAAGGAGAAGCAGACTCCCTGCTGAGCAGGGAACCCTATGCGGGACTCAGTCCCGGGACTCCAGGATCATGACCTGAGCCGAAGGCAGTCGCCCAACCGACTGAGCCACCCAGGCGCCCTCAAGGATGTATTTTAGAGGAAGATTTAATAAGACTTGGCTTTGCATTGAGTTTGAGGAATTGGGAAAAGGGAGAAATTAAAAATAACTCCTAGGTTTTAGATTTAAGAAATGGGATGTAATGTGGAGTCGTTTATTGAGCTGGGAAAAACAGAGGGAAGAAATCAAGAGCTCCCCTTTGGCCTTCTTAAGTTTGAGATTCAAGCAGTGATGTTCTGTAGGTTGTTGAATATTTGTACCTAGAACTCCAGGGAGACCAACCCCTGTCCAAGTTAAGTTTGTCTACAATATTGTGAATTAGTGAATTGAAGGGAAATCCAAGATTGGAAGTAGACCAGACCCTGGTACTTAAAAGATTACTTTTAATGGTGATTCCTACATGTAGTAGAAACATCCACAGTAAAGTACAAATCCTCCTTCCTGCTTAGAATTATTTCTCAACTACTAAGACAAAATTAGAAAGTAGATCTGGATTATCCTATAAAAAGCAACACAAGAGTGGTAGAATATCAGAAATTGAGAGAGAATATTAATATCTCTCTGTTGATTTACATCTGATATATTTAGTATATAGGTGTAAATCTTCCTGACAATGTATCTGAATACTAGAATTCTGTACTAGGTGATATTTGTTTTATCATATATATGAACCATAGTTATCAATGAAACATTTTTAAGAGGAAAATCAGAAACATGACAATACTATTTTGGTATCAATAACTTATTCTTTTAACCTGGAGTTATTTTATGATCTCAATCTCACTATAATTATTAAAGTTGAACATATATACATATGCAGCTATCTTTTTATCAATAAAGCGGTAACTCTCAGAAAAAAACCATTCATTAAAATAGTTAGAAGTGATAATGACAAGCTTAATTTTCCTATTAGGCTGTATCTTTTCCAGCTTGTGTTTAAATAGCTTGCTGAAACTGGTACAGCCACTCTAGCAAACAGTACGGAGGTTCCTCAGAAAGTTACAAATAGAACTATCCTATGATCCAGCAATTGCACTACTAGGTATTTACCCAAAGGACACAAAAATAGAGATATGAAGAGGCACATGCAGCACTATCAACAACAGCCAACCTATGGAAAGAACCCAAATGTCCATTCATTGATGAATGGATAAAGATGATGTGGTGTATATATATACAATGGAATATTATGCAGTCATAAAAAAGAATGAAATCTTGCCAATTGCAGCACTGCCAATTGCAGTGACATGGAGCTAGAGTGTATTATGCTAAGCAAAATAAGTCAGAGAAAGACAAATGCCATATGATTTCACTCACATGTAGAATTAAGAAACAAAACAGATGAACATAGAGGAAGGGGTAAAAAAAAAAAAAAAGAGGAAACAACCATAAGAGACTCTTAATGACATTGAGAACAAACTGCGGGGTGATGGAGGGAGGTGAGTGGGGAATGGGCTAGGTGGGTGATGGGCATTAAAGAGGGCACTCGTTGTGATGACCACTGGGTATTGTATGTAAGTGATGAGTCCTTGAATTCTACTCCTGAAACCAGAACTGCACTGTATGTTAAATAACTAGAATTTAAATAAAAATTAAAAAAAATAGTTTGCTGAGAGAAGGAATTTGGTACAGAAAAACAGATTAAATAGATAAGATATGTTTGGATGCATGTGTACAGCTGTGTGTGTGTGTGTGTGTGTGTGTGTGAGAGAGAGAGAGAGAGAGAGAGAAAGAGAGAGAGAGACTGTTAGGGAACTTCAAATGAAGACTTTTTCTTTGAATATGTCTAGGTATCTCTCTCCTGTAAGATCCCCAAAGAAAAAAGGATCAACTATACGTGTAAATTCTACTGCAAACACAGAGGCACAAGCAAGCTCAGCCTTCCAGACTCAGAAGCCATTGAAATCTACCTCCCTTTCACTTTTTTACAAGAAAGGTTAGTAGATGATTATTTTCAAGAAGAAGGACTCTGGAACCTGGCTGTGACTGGGTTCAAATCATGGCTCTTCTGCTTACTAGGTGTGACCTTGGCAAAGTCACTTAATATCTCTATGCCTCAGTTTCTTCATCTATAAAGTGGAAATGATAATAATAATAATAATAATCTATTTTGTAATGATAATAACCTACCTTATAAGATTTTTGAGTTAATTAAATGAATTAATACATAAAATGCTTCAAACAGTGCCTAGCACATAGTTAGCACTCAGGTGTTGTTATTGTTGCTGCCGCTGCTTTTGTCAGGCTTTCAAATTTATGTTTGGAAATATTTACCTGTGACATAAGTCTTGCTGTGCAGGTGTGTATGTAGAGTTAAGATTGTACAGTGTGCTGTAGTCTAATGTAGGCACATCTCCCGGTAATTAGGTTGTGCAGCCTCTCTGATTATGTGTGTATGAGGTGGAGCAGGCATGTATGTGTATATACAGCTGACCCTTGAACAGTGTGGGGATTAGGCGTGCTGATCCCTCCATGCAGTCAAAAAACCACATATAGCTTTTTGACTCCCCAGAAACTTTACTAATAGCCTACTGTTGACTAGAAGCCTTACCAACAGCATAAACAATTGATTAACACATATTTTGTTATATGTATTATATACTGAACCCCTTACAATAAAGTAAGCCAGAGAGAAGAAAATGTTATTAAGAAAATCATAAGGAAAATACATTTATAGTACTGTCCTGTATTTATTGGAAAAAAAATCCATGTATAAGTGGACCCTCTTAGTTCAAACCCATGTTGTCTAAGAGTCAGCTGTATGTGCAGGTGCACACCCACTGAAGCTCTCTGAAGGGACATGAAAGGCCAGATTCCTCTGTGAGAAATCTTTTTTCTGATTTTATTCAAGTCAGAAGAGTTTTATAGGCATGCTGTACGAAAACTCTTAAGTTAGAGCAGTGTTTCCAGAGTGTGGTCCTCAACCAGCAGAATCCACCTTACCTGGAAAGTTGTAGAAAGGAAAATTTTTGTTTAGGCCCCATCTTAGAACTAGTCAATCAGAAACTCTAGGATGAAGTGCAAAAAAATAAAAAAAAAAAAAAATCCTTATTTTAACAAAACTTCAAGGCAAGTGAGAACCACTGGGATAGTTAACTAAAAAATTCTGATTACTTTATGCAAGTCTTTGAAAGGTACATATAAAACAAGAGTCATTATATTTAAAGTAGATGGGAAAAAAATTCAATTTTGTGGATTCCTTTTCTCCAGACCTATATCCCAGTAGTATTTTTATAGACTTTCTAAATAAATCTTATGTTAGTATTCAAGCATTATTTTGCCTTCTACATACCTAGCTCTGTACTAGGACTAGGGATTACTTATTCTTAAAATAGTGGTAGAGGTGAGGTTACTGTTCAAATGCTGTTTAGTATTGGAGGGAATGCAAACTGGTGCCATCACTCTGGAAAACAGTATGGAGCTTCCTCAAAAAGTTAAAAATAGAGCTACCCTGCAATCCAGCAATTGCACAACTAGGTATTTACCCAGAGGATACAAAAATACTAATTTGAAGGGATACATGCACCCCAGTGTTTATAGCAGCATTATCTACAATAGCCAAACTGTAGAAACAAACCAAGTGTCCATTGATTGATGAATAGGTAAGAAAGATGCGGTATAAATATGTAATGGAATATTACCCAGCCATAAAAATGAATGAAATCTTGCCATTTGCAATGATGTGAATGGAGCTAGAGTATTAGGCTAGGTGAAATTAGTCAGTCAGAGAAAGACGAATACCATATGATCTCACTCATATGTGAAATTGAAGGAACAAAACAGATGAACATAGGGGAAGAAAAAAGGGAAAATCAAGAGACAGACTCTTAACCTATGGAGAGCAAACTGATGGTTACCAGAGTAGGAGGTGGGTGAAATAGGTGATGGGGATTAAGGAGGGCGTTTGTGATGAGCACCGGGTGCTGTATGGAAATGATGAATCACTAAATTCTACACCTGAAACTAACATTACACTGTATGTTAACTAACTGGACTTTTAAATAAAAACTTGAAAAAAACAAAAAGATGAAATGCTGTTTAATGGCATTGTGGTTATAACAATTTAGTATTTTGAAAAATCCACTTGTAATTCAAAATGAAAATAAACATGACTAATTCCCCTTATCTCTGCAGTGTACCGACTAGCATATCTTCGACTAAATACCCTGTGTGCACGCCTTCTGTCTGACCACCCAGAACTAGAACACATCATCTGGACCCTTTTTCAGCACACACTGCAAAATGAGTATGAACTCATGAAAGACAGGCATTTGGATCAGGTAAGAAAATAATGCACTTCACCTCTCTTCTCCTACTTATTTGTTAACTGTGTACTCATTTCTTAAAAGATTAGATTCAAATGAGAAGCTAGATCAATTTAGCAGACTTAATATATATGCATTTGTTGGCTGCCTTTTATAATTTTGCTGTAATTCTTAGAGCTTTAGAGCTTGAGAGTATTTCAGTAACTTGTTTAATGACATAAAAGATCTTATTTACAAAAATCATTGAAAAACTATTTATTGGGGGTTTTAGGTCTTGTGGTAAACTAGATTTCATGTTAGTATGGAAAAAGCATGAGACTTGAGAACAAGTTGATCTAAAACAATGCCTATTGAATGAATGAATGAATGAACAAACTAACAAGTGAATGACTTAATTTACAGAGAATGATCTCTTATATCTTCCTTTTTCTTCTCTATATGCAGAATAATAAGAATTTTTTTTGGTTAACAGCTTATTGAGATAAAATTCACATACCACACACATTACCGATATAAAGTGTACAATCCAGTGGTTTTTAGTATATTCATAGAGTTGTGCAACCATCACCAAAATCACTTTTAAAACATTTTTATCATGCCAAAAAGAAATGCCATACCCTTCAACACTCACCTCCTGTTCCCCTACTTCCTCCAGACCCAGGCAACACTGATCTTTATATGTCTGTAGATTTGTCTGTTTCAGGACACTTTATATAAATGGAATGATATAATATGTTGTCTTTTGTGCCTGTCTTCTTTAACTTAGTGTGTAATGTTTTCATTGTTCATCTGTGTTATAGCTTGTATCAGTACTTCATTCCTTTTATTGCCAAATAATATTACATTGTATGGATATACCACATCATATTTATCTGTTCATCATTTGGTGTACATTTGTTTTCTACTTTTTGGCTATTATGAATAATGTTGCTATGAACATTTATGTACAAGTTTTGTGTGGATATGTTTCCAGTTCTCTTGGATATATACCTAGAAGTAGAATTGCCAGGTCATATGATAACTCTATGTCTAACCTTTGAGGACTGGCCAGATTGTTTTCCAGTATATCCACACCATTCTGCATTTCTACCAGCAGTGTATGAGTTTCCAGTTTCTCCACATCCTCACCAGCCTCTTATTTGCTTTTTTGATTATAATCATCCTAGTATAGAGTGGTATCTAGAGTGGTTTTAATTTGAATTTCCCTGATGCCTAATGATAATGATTGAGAATCTTTTCATGTGCTTATTGGCCATTTATATATCTTCTTCAGAGAAATATCTACTCAGATCATTTGCATATATTTAAATTGAGTTGTCTATTTATTATTGAGTTATAAGTGTTCTTTATGTAGTCTACATAAAAGTCCCTTATTTCATATGATTTGCAAATGTTTTCTCCAGTTCTCTGAGTTGTCTTTCCACTTCCTTGATGGTGTCCTTTGAGGCACAAAAGTTTTTAATTTTGATCATGTTCCGTTTATTTTTTCTTTTGTTATTGCTGCTTTTGGTGTCAGAGCTAAGAAACCATTGCCAAATCAGAGATCATGAATATTTATCCTTGTTTTTCTCCAAGAGTTTTATACTTTTAGCTTTTACATTTACATTTTGATTTATTTTGAGTTAATTTTTGTGTATGGTGTGAGATAGGGGTCTAACTTCACTCTTTGGTATGTGAATACTACTTGTTCCAGCACCATTTCTTAAAAAGTCTTTTCTTTCTCTGTTGACAGTTGTCAAAAATCAACTAACTGTTTATCTGTAAAAGTTCATTTCTGGTTTCTTAATTGTACTCCCATCGATCTATAGGTCTCCTCTTATGCCGGTGCAACACTGTCTTAATTACTGTAACTTTGTAGTAAATTTTGGAATATGGAAGTGTGGGGGCGCCTGGGTGGCTCAGTCAGTTAAGCATCCGACCCTTGATTTCAGCACAGGTCATGATCTTGGGGTCATGAGATGGAGCCCCACTTGGGGCTCCATGCTCAGCAGGGAGTCTGCTTGAGATTCTCTCCCTCTCCCGCTGCCCCTCCCCCACTTGCACACACACTCTTGTGTGCGCCCTTTCTCCCTAAAATAAATAAATAGATACATCTTTAAAAAAAAATAGGGAAGAAATTTTGCTCTTCTTCAAGATTTGTTGTACTATTCTGAAGCTTGCATTTCCATATGAATTTTAGGATCAGCTTGTCAATTTCTGCAAAGAAGCCAACTGGGATTTTGATAGGGATTATACTGAATCATAGATCAATTTGATGAGCTGTCTTATCTTAACAATATTAAGTATTCTAGCCCATGCACATGTGATATGATGTCTTTCCATTTATTCAGATGTTCTTCAATTTTTTTCAGTTATGTTTTAAAATTTTCAGAGTTACAGTCTTGTTATATTAAATTTATATGCCTCAGTATTTTATTCCTTTTAACACTGTCATAAATGGAATTGTTTATTTAATTTCTTGTTTGCATTATTCATTACAAGTGTGTAGAAATACAGTTAATTCTCATATATTGATCTTGTTATCCTGCAGTTTTGTTGAAGTAGTTTATCAGTTCTAATAGTTTTTAGTGGATTCCTTAAGATTTCCAATATATAAGATCATATTATCTTCAAATAGAGATAGTTTCACTTTTTCCTTTTCAATCTAGATGACTGTTATTTCATTTACTTGTCAAATTGCTCTGGTGCAGAACCTCCAAAACAATGTTGAATGAAAATGGTGAGAAGGGGCGTCCTTGTCTTTTTCCTGGTCTTAGAGGAAAGCATTCAGTCTTTCACCATTAAATGTATTGTTAGCTCTGGAGTTTTTGTATATGCCCTTTATCAAGTAGAGAAAGCTCCCATCTATTCCTAGTTGCTTTTATCATGAAAGTGGGGGCTGAATTTTGTCAGATGCTTTTTCTGTATCTATTGAGATGATCATTGTGGTTTTTCCCCTTTTATTGTATTGATAAGTGGTATATTACATGAATTGATTTTCAGATGTTAAACCAACCTTGCATTTCTGGAATGAATCCTGCTTGATCGTAGTATATAATACATTTGATGTGCTGCTGGATTCAGCTTGTTTTTGTCAAAGATGTTTAACATCTATAATCATAAGAGATAATGGTAATTTTCCTCTGACGTCTGGTTTTAATACCAGAGTACTACTATCCTCACAGAATTAATTGGGAAGTGTTCCCTCTTCTAATTTCAGAAGAGTTTATGAAGAATTGGTATTGATTCTTTTTTAAAGGTTTGGTAGAATTCACCAGTGAAGCTGTCTGGGCCTGGACTTTTGTTTACAGATAGTTTTGGATTATTAATTCAAGTTCATATTTTCTGTTTCTTCTTTAGTAAGTTTTGGTGGTTTGTGTCTTTCCTTAAAATTTTCCGTTCCATCTTAGATACCTGTTTTGTTGGTATGCAGTTGTTCATAAAGCTCCCTTATAATCCCTTTATTACTGTAATGTCAGTAGTAATGTTCCCAATAAGAATGTTATTTTCAGCAAACAGTGAATTAGTGTATAAGGGTATAACCTCCAAATATGTATATTTTACAAGAGTACATTTGGATATATAAATTCTAGTATGTTGTATTTTAAAAGTAGGCACTCATTGCCTTATACTTTTCTACAATATAGAAAGAATGTAGTGCTAAGGATTTCTAAAGAGATTAGGTATGTGAAATCAAGATTTTTGCGGAGAGGTACCTTAGGAAAAGAACTGAAGTAGGAGAAAAATGTGAGTTAGCAAAAAAGATACTAGATGGTGTTCTGAATGGGAAGAATAGTAGAATTGGGGCTGGTAGGGTGCTGAGCAAGGGATGATGAGTAGCTATTCTTGGCAATAGTAGATATGAGCAGAATGTTGCAGAGATATGAGTACTTAAATTTGGCTATCAAATTCATACAAATGAAGAAAGTTTGATTTTTTTCAATTTGTAGGGAATCATTTCAAATCTTATTTTTACATTAAGAATAATCTTTTTATTGAAATATGCATATAAAAACATCCATTTATCATAAGGATACATCTTAATGCAAATTCATCAACTGAACTCATCTGTGTAACCTGCATCCAAATCAAGAACATTACCTACAATACAAAGACTCTCTCCTGCCCCCTTCCAAGCCCCTTACCACCATCGCCAAGTATATTTAATATTATTTTATCTGATAGTTTGAACCTTTGACACAACTGGCTTTTTTTTAAGTGCTAGTTACACAGTTAACTGATTCCAGTTTCAGCTTTTCTGGGAAAAATCTAAGGAACAGGGGTCAAAGTTAGGGTTATTTACAAACCAGATGATCAGTTCTAATAATCAAGATTTGACTTTTGCATTTTGTTCTTTAAACACAGTTTGGGTTAAACACTTCACATCACCTTTCAAACTGAGCTCAGAATGGGAAAAGATAATCCTGTAGAACTTAAATTTCCATTTTTTGAAACTAAAAGAAAGATAACAGTACTTTTTAGAGCACAACTATGTAACAAAATTCTGATATTTTTATATCACATTAATTTACTAGATTATGATGTGTTCCATGTATGGTATATGCAAAGTGAAGAATATAGACCTTAAATTCAAAATCATTGTAACGGCATACAAGGATCTTCCTCATGCTGTTCAGGAGGTAGGTAATCTTCCATGGTAAGATTTTTTTTGATATATCCATATCTATAATATGGATAACGTAAGTCATTAATTAGATCATATATTCTGACCTCATTATGTAAATTCATGTATGAATTTTTTTACCTTTATATTACTGGTTAATTATTTGTAACTAAATGGAATTAGAAAGTTAAAGCACTTTAATATCCAAATTCATATGATAAAGTTAATAAGGAATACTGCATCCTTACAATAAACAGGATATTTGTAATAAATTTTTACATGTATATATACTTAAAAAAAATCTGTGACATTTTACTTCTGGTAGAGCAGCTATAATCCAAACCTAAGAAGACTTTTTCAGATTATTTTTTCCTATGTAATATGTGATTCTTACTGTTAAAAAATAATATGATCTATTAAAAAAGAAAATGTAAAGAGATTTTCATTTAACAGGTGTTTTTATTCTTCTTCCTCAGACATTCAAACGTGTTTTGATCAGAGAAGAGGAGTATGATTCCATTATAGTGTTCTATAACTCGGTCTTCATGCAGAGACTGAAAACAAATATTTTGCAGTATGCTTCTACCAGGGTATGTTGGAAGTATCCTTTGATTGGGAAAATCTAATTATAAAATGGATCTTACTAAAACATTAAAAAAATAATCTACTTTTTGTTTTTGCCCTAGCCCCCTACCTTGTCACCAATACCTCACATTCCTCGAAGCCCTTACAAGTTTTCTAGTTCACCTTTACGGATTCCTGGGGGGAACATCTATATATCACCCCTGAAGAATCCATATAAAATTTCAGAAGGGGTGCCAACGCCAACAAAAATGACTCCAAGATCAAGGTTTGTGTTTTCTCCTAAGGGAAGGGGCAGAGAATAAGAGGGGGTTATTTTGATCCAGGCACAAAAATATAAAGCTTTCTTCACTTAAAAAATATTTATTTACGTTAAGTGACATGATAGAAATTTGGCAGGAAAGAAAAATGATCTTTTTACTTAAGTGGGTTTACAAATTTAGTCCTCAACTTTCCTGGTTGCGGGGGTCTGTTCTTTTGTGAACAAAGAACAATTTTTGTAGTAGGTTTAAAATCCTTTTCATATTTTTTGTAAGCAGCCAGTCTGCTAAACAAAGTAGATTACTTTTGTTTAAGAATTTTTATTCTGTAGTTTTATTGAATGTCCTGTAAACTCTGTGAACCTGTTCATCTTGCTTTGTTATAAAAATGTGGATGACTGATTAAATGTAGATGACTAAATTAAGTCTTTAGAAGTCCCTCCTAATTCTGCCTGTAGCTTCCTTACATTACCTAGGGCAGGTGTCATGTCTACTTCGGAAGGGTGCTGTGGATTAGGGAGATGATGAGTATGAAGCTGTTTTAAATTCCTAGATGAAAGGTTCTATGCAACTACAAATCATTATATTATCTTCCACATCCAACCACAAGTGCTTTGTGGCTTTGAAGTGCTTCCATTGACTTATTATATGTTATCATGGGCTGTTTGAAACTGACCTTATTTGTACAGAGTGGTAGGAAGATTAGCTAGTACAGTTAATGTCTCATCTCCTCAAATTGTCAGCTCATAGAGTTATACTTAATGGGCAAGAAAAACAAACGGGAGGGGAGATATTAGCCTTTTAGAAAACATTTGTGTGGGGTGTTTAATTATGTAAATAATGCATACTCATGGTAAAAATTTGAAACTCTACAGGAAGAGATAAAGTAGAAAATAATTGGCAAGTGATATAAATCCTCTTGCGCACCCCTGTACCATCTTTTATTTAGTGTTCTTATAGTATCTGTGTATGATATCTACAACTTACATTCTAAGTTGCTAAGATAATACACCATGTATTTTTAATTTACACAGTCCCATATTGCCACATGAAAATGTGTATTTAGGTAATGATAATTGATCCATATTATGCTTACGATGATGGCTACTTGCTGAACTTAGTGAAATCACTTCTCGGTTGAGGTTCTTCAAAAAAAATCATATTCTCAAAGTCTTGATAAATCATTGATCAGGCATTAAGAGAGCATCTTAACATTCTATTTATCCAGCATATTTAGATATTAATCAAATATATATAGAATGACGTCCACTTATCAAGGAATTGGAGTACAATAAAATATATCTACTAGTTCCATGTGCATATGATCATATCCTTGTTATGTGAGGCTAATGCTGTTTTTCAGCTTTATTATTAAAAACAATTACATGGTTCACTCATGGCAACCACAGATTCAAAATCTATGATATATACACAAAAAATAAAGAGAAAGATAGCCAAACAAACTCTAGGAACTCATCAATCCCAAAGGAAAAGAGCAAGAGAAGAGGAAAGGAACAGAGAATAACTACAAAAACAACCAGAAAACAAGGAACAAAATGGCATTGAGTACATACCTATCAATAATAACTTTAAATGTAAATGGCCTAAATGCTCCAGTCAAAAGATATAGGGTGGTGGAATGGTTAAAAATACAAGCCTCCTATATGCTGCCTACAAGAGACTCACCTTAGATGTAAAGACACATACAGACTGAAAGTGAAAGGTTGGAAAAACATTTACCATGCAAATGGAAGCGTGAAAAAAAAAATAGGGTAGCAACACTTACATCAGACAAAATAGACTTTATTTATTTATCTATTTATTTATTGGAAATTGACTTTTAATAATGAAGTACAAGGGGGAAGGGCAGAGGGACTTGCACCGGGTGGCCAGGTGTCCTGCACCAGGGCCTGGGCTGGCTCCACACGGTGCTGCTGCAGGGGCTGTCACTGCCGCTTGCTGGCCGCCTTGCTGGCAAGGTCTTTGGCCTTCTCTGTGGCTGCCAGTGCTGTCTCCTCCACCTTCTCCTGGCTTCCTTGGCTGTCTCAACGAGGGTTTTGGAAGGGGCCTCACCTTGCAGCTTGGCCAAGATGTACTCAAGGCCCTTCACAGTCTTGGCCACGCTGCTTTTAAACCCTGCAAGACCAAATTCCTGGACAGCTCAGGAGACACCAAATAAGCTAGAGGAGACCCAGGCTTCCAGCGGATTGCGGTCCAGCCGCTGTTATCAGCGTTCACATGGTACACACATCGTTCTGCCACCACCGTCAGCCCGGCGTGGTTGATGAACCAGGTGAAGGTGGACATGGTCTGGTTCTGTGGGTCCACAATAGAATCCTCCAGGATGTACCCCGAATGAGCAACATGGGCAGGAAATAGTCACTCGGCCCATTGGGGCATCCTGTTGGTCTTGGTCAGGACACGCCAGGACAGGAGTTTCTGGTCCGGCATCACCTCCTGGTGCACTGTGTCTTTTGTCAAGACTTGTTTGCTATAGGGATTCAGGTACCACTGCCAGAAGATAGCGAACACTTGGTCCCAGGACCTCCGGATGCTCTGGCCCAGGAAATACTTCACCATCGTCCCGGCCAGGGTGGGCTCAGCACCCGCGCAGCATCAGGGCTACGAAGCCCGCGGGTGATGGGGGGGGACGCAGAGGCGGGACCGGGACTCAGCGCACGCCCCGCCAGGTTCGCAGCTCAGTCACCACCACGCTGGCCCCAAGCAGCTGGAGCCGCCATGAGTTGTCGGGCCGGGTGCAACTCCAAAATAGACTATAAAACAAAGACTGTAACTAGAGACAAAGAAGAGTATTACATAATGATAGAGGGAGCAATCCAGCACAAGGATGTAACATTTGTAAGTATCTACGGACCAAACACTAGAGCACCTGAATTCATAAAGCACATATTAATGGATATAAAGAGAGAAATTGATGGTAATACAATAATAGTAAGGGACTTTAACACCCCACTTACATCAATGGAGAGATCATTCAGGCAGGAAATCCATAAGGAAACAGTGTCTTTGAATGACACTTTCCAGCAGATGGACATAACACATATAGCACATTCAATCCGAAAACAACAGAATACACATTATTCTCAAGTGCACATGGAACATTCTCCAGAAAGGATCACAGATGAGGCCACAAAACAAGCTTCAATAAATTTAAGAAGATTGAAATCATGCCATGCATGTTTTCCAATCACAGCAGTATGAAACTAGAAATAAATCACAAGAAAAAAACTGGAAACAAGCATGTGGAGATTAAACAACATGATACTAAACAACCAGTGGGCCAACAAAGCAATCAAAAAAGAAACAAAAAATTCATGGAGAGAAATGAAAATGAAAACAAAATGGTCCAAAATCTTTGGGATGCAGTGAAAGCAGTTCTAAGAGGGAAATATATAGCAATGCAGCCCATCTCAAGAAACAAGAAAAAGTTCAAATAACATAACCTTACACCAACAGGAACCAGAAAAAGAAAAACAAAGCCCAAGTTGAGTAGAAGAAAGGAAATAATTAAAGATCAGAAATGAATGACATAGAGACTAAAAAAATAGTAGAAAAAAAATTAATGAAACCAAGAGCTGGCTCTTTGAAAAGATAAACAAAATTGGTTATCCCTTAGCTAGACTCATCAAGAAAAAAAGAGAAAGGACCCAGATAAAATCGGAAAGGAAAGAGAAGTAACAATTGACATCACAGAATTACAAAGGATTATAAGAGACTACTACAAAAAATTGTATGCCAACAAAATGGACAACCTAGAAGAAATGGATAAATTCCTAGAAATATAGAATTTTCCAAAACTGAATCAAGAAGAAATAGAAGACCTGACTTTTAGTAATGAAATTAAATTAGTAATCAAAAAATAATCGTTCAGGCAGATGCATTCACAGGTGAATTCTACCAGACACTTAAAAAAGAATTAATACCTATTCTCCTCAAACTATTCCAAAAATAGAAGAGGAGGGAAAGCATTTATAAGGCCAGCATTACCCTGATACCAAAACCAGACAAATACCCCGCAAAAAAAAAAAAAAGAAAACTATAGGCCAATATCCCTGATAAACATAGATGGAAAGATCCTCAACAAAATATTAGCAGACTGCATTCAACAATATATCAAAAATATCATTCACCATGAGCAGGTGGGATTTATTCCAGGGGTGCAAGGATGGTTCAATATTCACATATCAGTGTGATATACCACATCAACAAAACGAAGGATAAAAAATCATATGATCATCTCAATAGATGTGGAAAAAGCATTTGACAAAATTCAGAATCATTCATGATAAAAACTCTCAACAAAGCAGGTTTACAGGGAACTTACCTCAAGATAATAAGGCTACATATGAAAAACCCACAGCTTATCAACATGTATCCCACATGATAACATCATGGTGAAAAACAGAGCTTTTTCTCTAAGATCAGAAATAAGACAAGGATTTTCACTCTTACCACTTTTATTTAACATAGTACTGAGAGTCCTACTCATAGCAATCAGAGAAGGAAAAAAAAATGAGAGGCATCCATATTGGTCAAGAAGAAGTTAAACTGTCACTATTTACAGATGACATGATACTATACATAGAAAATCCTAAAGACTCCACCAAAAAACTACTAGAATAAATGAATTCAGTAAAGTTTCAGGATACAAAATTAATGTACAGAAATCTATTGCACTTCTATACACTAATACTGAAGTAGCAGAAAGAGAAATTAAGAAAACAGTACCATTTACAATTGCATCAAAAAGAATAAAATACCTAGAAATAAACTTAACCAAAGAGGCAAATGACCTGTATCTGAAAACTATAAAACACTGATGAAAGAAATTGAAGATGACACAAACAAATGCAAAGATATTCCATGTTCATGGATTGGAAGAATTAATATTGCTAAAAGGTCCATGTTTCCCAAAGCAATCTACAGATTCAATGCAATCCCTACCAAAATACCAACAACATTTTTCACAAACTAGAACAAATAATACTAAAATTTGTATGAAACCACAAAAGACCCCAGATAGCCAAAGCAATCTTGAAAAAGAACAAAACTGGAGGTTATCCCAGGTTTCAAGATATACCTCAGAGTTGTAGTAATCAAAAGAGCATGGTAGTGGCCCAGAAATAAACACATGGTTCAATGGAACAGAATAGAGAGCCCAGAAATAAACTAATGATTATATGGTCAATTAATCTATGCCAAAGGAGAAGGGGGGAAAGGTAGTCTCTTTACTAAATGGTGCTGGGAACACTGGACAGCTACATGTAAAAGAATGAGAGTGGACCACCTTTTAATACCATACACGAAAATAAACTCAAAATGGATTAAAGACCTAAATGTGAGACCAGAAATCCTAAGACTGTTAGAAGACATCATAGGCAGTAATTTCTCTGACATCACCCATGGCAACATTTTTTCTAGGTATGTCTTCTAAGGCAAGGGAAACAAAAGCAAAAATAAGCAAGTAGAACTACATCAAAATAAAAAGCTTCTGAAAAGCAAAGGAAACCGTCAACAAAATGAAAAGCAACCTAATGAATGGGAGAAAATATTTGCAAACCACATATCTGATAAGGAGTTAATTTGCAAAATTTATAAAGAACTCCTATAACTCAATAGCAAACAATCCAATTAAAATGTGAGCAGAAGATCTGAATAGACATTTTTCCAAAGACGACATATGGATGGCAATGGACACATGAAAAGATGCTCAAAATCACTAATCATCAGGGGAATGCAAATCAAAACCATAGTGAGATATCACACCTATAGAATGACTAGAATAAAAAAGGCAAGAAATAAGTGTTTGTGAGGATGTAGAGAAAAAGGAACCCTCACACACTGTTGGTGGGAATGTAAATTGGTGCAGCCAACTATGAAAAACAGTGTGGAGGTTCTTCAAAAACTTAAAAATACAAATACCATATGATACAATAATTCCACCATTGGGTATTTACCCAAAGAAAGTGAAAACAATAATTTGAAAAGATACATGCACCCCTATGTTTACTGCAGCATTATTTACAATATTTAAGATATGGAAGCAACCTAAGTGTCCACTGATGTATGAATGGATGAGGAAGATGTGATATATATATATATATCTAGATATATATACGTACACATACATACAAGGGAATATTATGCAGCCACTAAATATATATACACATATATATAAAAGGATATTATGCAGTCATTAAAAAGTATAAAAGCATGCCATTGGAGACAACATGAATGGACCTAGAGGATGTAACACTAAGTGAAATAAGTCAGAGAAAAACAAATACCATGTGATTTAAAAAAGATTAAACAAAAACCAGAATCAGACCTATAAATACGAAGAACAAAGTGATGGTTGCCAGAGGGCAGGGTAGGATGGACAATATGGGTGAAGGTTAGTGGGAGATACAGGCTTCCTATTGTGGAAGGAATAAGTCATGGGCAATAAGAGGTACAACATAATGAGTAGTGATACTAGTGATAATGGTCAGAGATACTGCGGTAATGATGTATGGTGACAGATGGTGGCTACACTGTGGCGAGCACAGCATAATATATAAACTTGATGAATCCCTCAGTTGTACACCAGACACTACTGTAACATTGTGTGTCAGCTATACTCAAATAAAAACAAAAGAACAGAAATTATATGGTTCAAACAAGGACAAGCAGACTAATAGATTTCCGATTCTAGGATATATGATAAGTAGACTTTACTATATATCAGTAGAGATCTTAATTAGAATTCTGATTATTAATACTGTAATTTTTTGCTAATTGTTATGTGAGTTTTTAATGAGGAAATGTGAAATTTTAATTGATTACTTACCCATTGATTTATGAAGAATTAAGTATGGGTAAATTTAAAATTTTCCTTTACCTTCTTTAAATGCAGACGATGGCAGAATACGTTCTTTCAGACATGTAATTCTTTAAAAATCTAAGAGACCAGCTCAGTGTATGATTAGATTAGCACTGTTAGAATAAGCCCCTAATGACTGTAATTTTGTTGTGGTTCTAGGGTAGAGCAAACCTTTGATTTGGTATTTCTTATAGCTCAGAATGATATATGTTCATCTCTGCACGGTTATATATGATCTTCATTACTAATTTGTATTTTATCTTGACAGAATCTTAGTATCCATTGGTGAATCATTTGGGGTGAGTATTTTCTTTCTATGAAGTATAAGGGTGTACACTGTAACCATAAAAGAAATTGTAGATTTCTACAACTTGAATTGACAAATACTATTATTCAGACACCTCAGCAAGGCATGTTGCATAGAATTTAGAAGATAGATCGATAGCAGATTTATTTTCAAATCAAATTTAATTTCAAGTTATACTCATAATTGGCGGTTTTCTAAACATCCTTTGAGATTATATAATATGTTACATATATTTTTCTAAGCCGGCAGTTCCTTGTCACTTGGAGCCACTCATTACTCACAAATGGCATCTTGCTTCCCTCAGAACAAGAAGAAAGAGACTGAAAGAGGGAGGTATAGAGCAAAATGGAAAACACAGTCTTTTTGTAACTAATATTGGAAGTGATATGCCATCACTTTTGTCCTATTTTTGTCAGAAGCAAGTCACACTAGGTCAAACCCACACACTCGGGGAAGAGAGGATTACACGAATGTAAAAACTAGGAGGTGAGGATTAGTGAGACCCATTCTAGAGTCTGCCTACCCCACTGCCCCAAGTATAACTAGAGATAATAGTTTGTATACTGAAAGACTGGGTGTTGAAATGTATGTTACAAATAGCAAATACTGTGACATTTAGCTCAAGGTAGGCTGCAGCTGTCAGGCTCCACAAAGGACATGTGGAACCATGTAAGTAGGGTTGGATCTGGATACATATAGAGTAGTGGTCCTGAAACTTTTCTGCTTGAAATAACCTCTAAAAGAGTTGAGAAAATGTTATATGAACTTACATATTTTAAAGCTGATAACTAAAAATCTTACCATAAATTTAATACATACACAGGAATTTAGTTTCATATTATATATGTGCTCTAAACTTATTTCCATCAAAACCTGTTTTTGCATTTAATTGTTATTTTTTTATTTTTAGTTTTCTAAAGATTTTATTTATTTGACAGAGACACAGGGAGAGAGGGAACACAAGCAGAGGGAGTAGGAGAGGGAGAAGCAGGCTTCCTGCCTAGCAGGGAGCCCGATGTGGAGCTCGATCCCAGGACCCCGGGATTGTGACCTGAGCCGAAGGCAGATGCCTAACAACTGAGCCACCCAAGCACCCCTGCATTTAATTTTTAGAAAATTACCTCATTTAGGGGCACCTGAGTGGCTCAGTCAGTTGAGCATCTGACTCTTGATTTCCACTCAGGTCCGGATCTCAAGGTTGTGAGATTGAGTCCTGCATCAGGCTCTACACTCAGCTTAGAGTCTGCTTGAGATTCTCTCTCTTTGGCTCCCTCGGCCCCTCCCCTGCTCACGAGGACACACAGCCTTTCTCTAAAATAAATAAGTAAATAAAATCTTAAAAGAAAATTGCCTCATTTAATTTTTGGAAAAGAAAGCTTAATTAGTAAAGCTAAATCTTTGTCAAATCAGTCAGTCAAATTGGACCTAATTTCTACCGATAGTCTGGTTTCACTTTTTAGTTCAGATGAACATACTCATACACATCCCTGAGGTAACCCCCTCATTCCAGTTCTAAAGTACATAAATAAGAAATAGAATTTTTCCATGTGCTTGTCCTTGGATGAAATAAGGTATTGTGTCCCATTTGGTATTTATTACCAAAGCTTGCTTTACTTTGCTGTGACAAGATTCTCCCTCAAGAGATACAGATCTCAAATCATCTCTAGTAATAATGACTCAAAATCTTTTGATATTTGATTTAAAAAACTATGAATTAGCATTTCAGTAAATACTGTGTCAGTAATGGTTTAAAATATATAAACTATATGACTTAACGTAATATTCATAAAGTGAGTCCAAAATTATGATTGACTAGACATTTCACTTCTTATTAGATTCTTGTGATATTCTCTCTGGTTATGCCCTCAAACAAACAAACAAACAAAACCCATAAGGTTCTAGAAAGCCATTCCAACTTTACATGCTTCTGAGAAGTAGCCCTGGTTTTATGTGTGGGTGAGTTCCAAAAATGAGGAACCAGGATTTTCAGAGTGGTAGTCAGAGTTGTTGGAGGAAGGGGAGGAGCCTCATAGGGAGAGACAGGAAGATATTTAATTGGGGCAGAGTTAGGTGTAGTTACACTGATTCTAAGATTTTTCCATATCTCATTTGGTGCAATGAAGCAGAAAATTAATAAGGCAGATATTACCTCTGCCTGATTTTTTGATACCCCTCAAACTACAATTAAGGGTTGCTAACTACAAAATGCTGGCATTTAATGATTTAAAATAAATAATTCTGTAATTTGTAGACTTCTGAGAAGTTCCAGAAAATAAATCAGATGGTGGGTAACAGCGACCGTGTGCTCAAAAGAAGTGCTGAAGGCAGCAACCCTCCTAAACCATTGAAAAAACTACGCTTTGATATTGAAGGATCAGATGAAGCAAATGGAAGGTAGGAACAGTTGTTGAATGTTTTTCAGTAGCTGAGCTGGTCCCATGGGGAAGCCAGAGTGCCGGCTCTGCTCCTAACTTCCACCAAACCCTTTTATACCAATTTTATTTGGAAATTGTGAAGATTGCTCAAAAAAATAGGAATGTATCCCAAGCTTAACACCATTAAATCATATACTATCTACTGAAATTCATTGAACATATCAGATAATAACAATCTGATCTTTTTTTAATTTTTTTTTTTACAAAGCCATTGATTAAATTTTGTTATGATTCACATTAGATTTTTAAATGCTTACTCTTGAAAAAAAACTACGGTGTTTTATAAGAATCACTGACAAAATGCAAAAGATTATAAATTTGTGATGGTTTGTATTTTAGATGGTTTTATAAACCTCTGAAATTAAAAGCTACTCACTAAAATAAGAGTATAAAATAAGTCATTGCAACCACCATAGTTATTGAAAATTTGAGTTTTCCATTTATACATACACATTTGAAATATCTTCCCTTTTTTAAATCTGCAGTAAACATCTCCCAGGGGAATCCAAATTTCAACAGAAACTGGCAGAAATGAGTAAGTACTTATCATTTCACCCTACATAAATGAAACCATTATTTGTATTGCAAAAAGCCTTTTCATGCTTTAAAGGAATAAATACATTCAATTCCCTAAATTAGCACACTCGCTTATGCACTTAAAATGTAATCCAATCAAGAATGTACTCTTTACCCACAGACATTTGTGGATTAAATGTATGCTGCAAAATGAAGGTCATCTTTACCCTCTCTAAAATCTCTACTGCAGGAATACTAAGAAGTGAAACCACATTTTCAGCATGAATGGCTGTGGTTAGAAATACCTCAGGAGAGCAAAACTATGATGAGGAACTCTTTAAGAGCATTGGATATAGGGAAAGGTTTTATAAAATTAGCATATAGGAACATCATCATCCTTATTTGAAGAATAATTTTTTATTCTGTTATTGAACTTCTCTTGTTTGCAAGTTTTAAAACAATGTCAAACAAAAGTTTTCCATTACTGGAAATCAGAATTTTGATAGAGCTCCAGATCATTGTCAAATCATTTTTCAAGTTATGCAGAAAATGAGATTCCATCCCAAGCTACTCCAAGATGATACAAGATTAACCCAGGTAGAATAAATGGAAAGTACTTTAAGAGGAAGGCAGACACATACTGACCACCCCCCGGGCTGTCCCAGGGACTAAGCTGTGGTAGGGAGTGTGACTTTTCCTGATGTTTCCTGATCATCTGCTGCCAGGCCCATCGACAGGAAGAATAGCTGGTCCTGGGAGAGAAGACAAGTACTTTGGAGATAATAAGATTTAAAAACTGTTATTCCTAGGTCATAAGACTTATCAGTAAGAACAATACCAGTTGAAATATGACTTTTTAAAAAGGGGCTTCTCTAAACATGTGCCCCTAAATACTAATTATTTAAAGTATGAAGTATTTAAAAGAATGCTTTTGATTTTTTTAAACCATTACTATGTATATTATTTTGAAGAGAACAATTAACACTAACTATACCAAGAATTCACATGTTTTGGTTATAACGAATCTCTGTTTGGATTTTACACCGACTGATCCACTTCTGTTTCAACCCTGAAGTAGTTGTGGCATTTCTGCTCAGAAGGTGAAAATAGACACAAAGTTTCTGACCAGAATGAGGCCCTGAAAACATTTGGAAGCATTTTGAAGCTCACAAATACGCATTTTACAAGGAGCAGAAAGCTGTAAAAAAAATATGTATGCTTTCTTAGAGAAGAGTTCAGTTGCTGTGATGGGTACATTTTCCAGCTTGCGTCGCACTTGGCCGGCAGCGAGGTGAATTCCCGATGCCGATGCCTGGCTGGAGTTCAGGGCCTGGATGTGCCTGCAAACTGGAGAGAAGCAGCAGGAGTTTAAAACCCCAGGGCTAAGGAATTCTTCACTTTTCCTCAAAGAATGGCATTCAAACAAGACCATCACACAGTGCTAGATTGCGCAGAGGGGGAAGACTTAGAATTCGTCTTTTCTTTCTTTTCCAAGTGTGAATTTGTGCTTCTTTGAAATGAAAAGCTTCTGCCCACCACTAAAGTCAGTTAAGAATTTTTAAATAACTTAAAAGAAGTTTTCTGCTTTTGTCTACATTGTAGTTAATACTGTACTTATAAAATGTTTCCGTTGAAATTAAATGAGCCATGAGCTGATGGCTTTGCAAGGTGCCCCCAAGCACAAGGGGATTGCTTGCGTTGGGAGGAGTACCACTCCCTTCAGGGGACCATTCTGGGCCAGCCCGGCATTCTGCTCTGCCCCAGGGCCAAACTCAACCTCAGCATCTCTGCAGCAGTGGTCTGCAAAGTTGGGCACACCTGGGAGTATATGAGGCCACCTTTTGGGTACATAGAGAAAATATTAGAATCTCTATTTTTATCTCATCTGTTGTTCATGTTTGTTTGGGCTATGTGTGTTTTATAATTTAGACACAAACATAAATGGTATGCATATACACAGACAAGTTTAGTGGTACATGCTTGGAAAAGAATTCATGATAAAAAATTTGGAAGCCACTGCTTTGCCAGGCCCTGAACTCCATCGATTTGGCACAAGAGTAACATTTATGGCAGCCCTTTGTCAACTTACCTAGCGCCATCAGTGCTCTTGACATTTCTTCATCCTCTTTCCAGCATCTACCCGAACACGAATGCAGAAGCAGAAAATGAACGATAGCATGGATACCTCAAACAGGGAAGAAAAATGAGGGTCCCATGACCTCCGTGGGCACCGAGTACACCTCTGGCCTCATGGTCTCTCACAGATCCCACTGTGTGACTCTCCCAGGTTCCGTTTACGGCCGCATTAATACCTATCTTCAGCTCTTCTGGTGGATATCCAGTGTGCGCACAGGCTTGCGTGTGGTGTGCGTGCAGGGGATTCCTAAGCCACTTGCAATGTCGTAGTCAGTAGAATATACTTGTTATTGCACAAGATTAAAAATCTTGTGTAAATACTGCCATTTAAATTTGTAGCGGATGTTTCCATTTCCAAAGTATAATTGCTCTGCTCTACAAATGGGAAGGATGCCCTGGGAGTGGTGGTCCGAACAACCCAGGCCTATTTGAGTACTTTGTCTTTTCTTGTGGCATATATGTGACGTTTGCTATTATTTTTATTAATTTATATTTATATATTTTTTTTAATTTAACATGAACGCCCTTAGAATATGTGTCCTGTCTTCCAAATGCAATTTGGCTGACTACTCCCCCTTCGCCCAAATGATCCTGAACTCTTCTAAAACAGGTATTAGAAACTAGAAAAAAAAATCACTAATTTTTACACATTAGATTTTTAGTTTACTAATGGAATCTGATGTACTGTGTGCTTGTTTTATAAATTTTAGTTTTTAAACACAAGCAGAAAACAAAGTATAAACAAATGATGTTGTCATACTACTGATACAGATTTCATACCTCAGGACTTGTAAGAATTTATTGATTCTTTTCTTCATCCAACCCATGCTTTAAAAATGAGGGTTATTAATAGTACTCTTGGTTTTTATACCATTCAGATCACTGAATTCAGGAAGTAACCATCTAGTACTTGGAAAATCAAGTGTTCAGCTAGAGCTTTGCTAGAGAGGGCCCTAAGACAGTATATCCCAAGTGCACTTTCTAATGTTTCTGGGTCCTGAAGAATCAAGATATAAAACAATTTTATTCCACAAACAGACTGTTAACTATAGGAGCCTTAATTTTTCTTTCTTAGAGGTTTGTCTAATTGCATCTCAGCAATTATTCTGCCCTCCTAAACTTGGGAAGGGGTTTTCTCTGGAATTGTACATGTCTTCCATGTATCTTTTGAACTGGCAATTGTCTATTTATCTTTTATTTTTTTAAGTCAGTATGGTCTAACACTGGCATATTCAAAGCCACATCATTTCTACTCGAAAATTGCAAGTAATCAAAGGTCTTTGGGTTAGGCATTCATGTTTCTATCTGGTTTTGTGCAAAAGCTTCAAATGAAAACAGCTGTGTTAGAAAAAGAGGCGCTTTCCCCTGACACCTAAAGGTGTATTTAAACTATCTTGTGTGATTAACTTATTTAGAGATGGTATAATTTAAAATAGGTGATATTTAAGGTAGCATCAGCTAGCTTTTAGGAAAATCACTTTGTCTAAACTCAGAGTTCTTTTTAAAAAGAAATCTGGTCTTACTTGTTAGAAAATGAAAATTTATTTTGTGCTCAGTTAAGTTTCAAACTTATTTTTGGCAGTTATAACAAGGCACTAGGAAGCTTTCTCCCATTTCCTCATTAATTTTTGCATGAATATCATAAAAATCAGTTAGCTTTTAGGTCAAGGGCTACCATATTTCTGGATTTTTTGCTAATGAAAGCTCACGTTAGAGTTAGTGCCAGAATTTTAGGAACTTCAGAAATCCTGTATTGAGATTTCTTAAATAAGTCTTCAGATACTGCTTTTATCGCTTTTTTGTATTGGTTGAAACTGTACATTTAAAATTGCTATGTTACTATTTTCTACAGTTAATAGTTTGTCTATTTTAAAATAAATTAGTTGCTAAGAGTCTTAATGGTCTGATGTATTCTTTGTATCAAGTGCCTTAATGTTCTCTTCTATCTCTGAGTTCCCTTCTGGTGTCTCATCCATTCTTAACCTTTGATTAGCTTCATATGCTGATGATCCCCAAATTTATTTCTCCAGCCTGACCGCTTCATGGAGGTCAGAGCCCTCATAGCCAATAGAACTCTTGAGTCTCACTGTCTTCCCCCACCCCCTGAATTCTCAAAATAGAAACCAAAATCAAACAAAATACCTTGTTTCTGCCCTAGTCTTTCCCCATTTTACCAACCACTTACTTGGTCAAGCCAAAACACTAAGAGTCATTTATCTGCTTTTGTTGAGACCACTGTTTAGGACGTCTACCTGGTCCTCTCTTTCCTCTTTACCTCTCAGCTTAAGAGCCAAAATGATCCCTTTAAAATATAAATGGAGGGCACCTGGGTGGCTCAGTTGGTTAAGCGACTGCCTTTGGCTCAGGTCATGATCCTGGAGTCCCGGGATCGAGTCCCACATCGGGCTCCCTGCTCGGCAGGGAGTCTGCTTCTCCCTCTGACCCTCTTCCCTCTCGTGCTCTCTATCTCTCATTCTCTCTCGAATAAATAAATAAAATCTTTAAAAAAAAACCACATTTATAAAATATAAATGGATTCACATTGCTACTCAGGTATCCAGACTCCTTACCATGGCCCGGGAAGTGGCCTCTCTCTGCTTCTGCATCCTCTTCTCATGCTACTTTCTCCCTGCTCACTGTGCATTAGCCACGCTGACCTTTCCTCACAACCCTCTCCCTACCTCAGGCTTTTCTACTTGCTGTTCCTTCTGTCTGGAGTGCTCTTCCCCGAGAAGCTTGCATAGGTGGTTCCTTCCAGTCTTTCAGGGCACATCAGCTCAGAGGCCTGCCTTGACCACACAAGCTAAAACCCTTACTCTGTATCATCATGTTACTCTCCTTCAAAAGTGTAACAGCGTTTATCACCATCAGAAATTGCCTTAACATGCCTATTTTTTTTCAGATAGAATTGTAAGGCTTATTTATTAAATATGTCTTGAAGGATACATTCATAAAACAAATTGCATTCATGATTCTGCAGAAAGGACTTTCCCATTCATTGATTAATTCAATTTTTGAGCACATACTCTATGGTAATAATTTTAGATGAACATATATTAGACTTCCAAATAGCTCATTCTTTTTGCCAATATTAGGCATTAATCTTTCTTGAACACTGGGTATTGGCATAACCAGCTGCTACCGCTAATGTTAGATCTGCCTTAACATGCCTATTGTCTGTCTACTCATCCCTGCATCAACCTCCCTCCTCAGATGGGAAGCATCAGTCTGGCTGATCTCAGAGCTCTAGCACCTAGAAGAAGCCCATCTGTAGTCCAAAAAAAAAAAAAAAATGTATTTTGCATATTTTTCCAAGTATATGGAAACAAATAATAAATGTTCTCTTCCTCTTTTAATATGTCATGTACTGAGTACCTGCCATGTTCCAGGCACAGCTCTAAATGCGAGGGGTACAGCAATGGGTAAATAAACCTAAGATCCCTATCTCTGTGGAGCTTCCCATCTAATTGTAGTTTCAGGGACAGGGAACAAGTGAATAAACAATAGTGTGTCTGATTGTATTAAGCGCTGTGCAGAAAAACATAGCAAGGAGGATAGGGAGTGCTGATCGGAAAGGAATTTAAGAATGTAAAATAGGGTGGTCAGGGAGAGACTTCCTGAGATGACCTTTGAGCAAAGCCTGGAAAAGGCCAGGGAGTAAGTTGTACAATGGCGGGAAAACAGTCCACAGAGCAGAAAAGCCAGTGCTTGGAGGTGGCAATATGCCTGTGTGCTTGAGGAACAATAATAGCACGTCCGAGAAACAGAGATAGTCGTGAGACAAGGAGTGGGGAAGCAAGAATCTCTTCATCTCATACAAAGTGTGTGTGTGTGTGTGTGTGTGTGTGTGTGTGTATGTATTTTTTTTTTAAGATTTTATTTATTTGAGAGGGAGACAGCGAGGGCAGGAACACAAGCAGGGGGAGTGGGAGAGGGAGAAGCAGGCTTCCCGTGGAGCAGGGAGCCCGATGTGGGGCTTGATCCCAGGACCCTGGGACCAAGACCTGAGCCGAAGGCAGACGCTTAACGACTGAGCCACCCAGACACCCTGCAAAGTGTATGTATTAAAGGCCTTTCCTCCCAAACATCCCATATAGATATAGATATCACGAATCCACAGTCTTTTATCTGCAATTCTGAAATCTAAAAAGCTTAAAAACCCAAGTCAAGTGGTCTGTGTGTTTGGTGACAAAAGTCAACGTGGCATCAAAAGCGTATCTAAACTGACATAGAGCTGTTTACAGCCTTTATCCCACTTAGTAGGAATATTCTTGTTTCACTACAAAAATATTAATACATTGATTTTGGGAATCTAACCTCGGCCCTACTCAGGTATTACATATTATGCGGTATATGTACCATAGGTACTGAACTCGAAAAAAAAAGTATGAAACGTATCTGGTACCAAGGGTTTCAGGTAAGGGAATACCTCGAATTTAAGTAATATGATTTCTCAAAAACAGGATGGGAAGTGAAATTGTCTCCTCCCAGAACGGCCGCCTGTTTGTTGCTGAAGGAAGCAAGGCAAAGAGCTTAGGGCCGGAAAAGCAGCAAGCATACCTCAGCGGACTGTATTTTTGTTGGATGGGGATCTTACATGAAATGCATCTCTTAGGGCAAGGCAAAATCGAGCAGTCTTTATGACACTACAAGTTTTTAGTCTGGATGATAGAAAATTAATCACTTCAGAGATTTAGCGTTCTAGCAGTTAAAGCTCTTTATAGTAAAAAGGACAAGTTCAAATTCATTTATTTATTTACTCCTCATTACAGTTCTCAGGTGCAAATGGTGGGAGAAAAACCCTATCTACTAGTTCTACTGCCATCTGGATGATTTCAAAGAAACTGGCCTGTCAAAGCACCTTTTTGTTCCTCATTTTTGGACTGGTGTCCATGGCATTAGTAATGATTCATTCAGTAGAATTTTCCTTTGGACTAAATATGTATTTTACAGGACAACAGGAAACCTTGCCTTTAGAAATAGCAAATTTCTACCACAAGTATAGCATCTTACGTAGAACTATATCTTGATAACGCAGTATAATGTCTGAACGGAATTAAAACAAGCTCTTTTAATATGAAGCTGGGTATTCTCGGGAATCTTTTTCTGTGTTTGTTATTTTGGGAGTATACTTATATACTAGCACTGGCATATAAGATAATGACAATTTAATATGGAAGTTAAATGTATGCCACAGACCAACCTCACTTATTTCCTTGACAGAAAATGTCATGATTTCAACAGAATTGAGTGAGAGGAAATCAGTATGGTTTATGTGTTTATGCTTTGGCAAAGACTGAATTAAAAATAACAGGTATCATTTTTCATTTTTCTTTGCAATTTTCCCAACCCGTCTGTTGTAATATTAGCACGGGGAGGGCTAATAAGATAGACCAAAGAAACCCAAAACAAAACAAAAAACAAGACAAGACTATGTAGTTTATCATTGTTTCTTTTCATTATCACTGCTCAGGAATCCTGCCTCTAAATAGAAATCATGTTTGGTCCAGAATGGCAATTTCTTCAGGTCTCAGCTGAAGAACATTAACCTTTAGTTTTAAAAAGCATTAAATGATATCTTCACAAACCTCTATTGGCGGGTGATGGTATTCCTATAAAATCTTAACCCTTCTCTGTGTAAGCTGTATTGGAATTATACCAGAAGCTCTAAATCATTGTACTTCCTTGTGTGAGCAGAGAGGAAACAGAACTGGAGAACAGAAAAACCTAAGATGAATTTATGTAAGATAAAGGATTTGTTAATCTCTGATGCAGTGTCATTATGATGAAAAATGTACCTTTTCCCTCACATATCCCTAACTGAACAGCAAGGTTTCTGGGGCTCTACAAACACTCATCTGTTAGAAAGAAAGTGTTGTGATCCTTCATATAGGAGTGTTGATGGCAAGCCTATCCTCAAAGACCAGAGAGAAAGGAATGTATTTTTCAGGGATGTATCCACGGGACTCATCTGTCATCTCTCAGCTGGCCTAATTAGCCCTGTCTTTTGTGGAGTCCCAGATTTTAAGGGTTAAATAGTGATTTTCATACTTGGCTAAACATCAAAATTACTTGGGGAGTTTTTTAAATGTACTGAATTAGAATCCTTAAATCTGTATTTTGTAAAAGTTCCAGAGATCATTCTATTGTACACAGAGATAAGAACTGAGAGACATAGCAGTGCAAATCTACACATAGCAAAGTTTAGAAAATCTGGGTAAGTCCATCCAGCCCTTTTGAGGAACTGGTACTCTGGAAGCATGGCTATTGACTCTGTGGCATTCGGGAAAGGGCAGGCCATTTCTCATGCCTAAATAACCTTACCTGTTCCCTTTGAGTGTTCCAATATTTTCTAAAATTTTATTTATTTGAGAGAGAGCACGAGCAGGAGGAGTGGCAGGCAGAGGGAGAGGGAGAAGCAGACTCTGTGCCGAGCAGGGCGCCTGACGTGGGACTCGATCCTAAGACCCTGGATCATGACCTGAGCTGAAGGCAGACACTTAACCGACTGAGCCACCCAGACGCCCCGAGTGTTCCAATTTCTACGTGAAATGATTTCATAAAAGAAAGAGGCATCAAGAAGCTTCAGAAGACCCCGTCAGAAATAGACAAGAAAGGAAGAGGTTTCAGAAGAGCTCATGAGGATGGAAAGGCATGTCAGTGGCGCAGGAGGCTGAGGCAGGGAGCGTCAGCAACGCAGCCTGCAGCTGTCCAGCAGCCCGAGCTGATAGCTGTGGCCAATCCCACGTCGGAATGTTACTCTGCTAGATAAAATAGCACATCTATCAAATAATCAAAACAAATGGTATATATGGCTGACTTAAAATAACAAATAGCTGAATAAGACTACATAATTCTAAAAAGAGCATTCTGATTTAGAACTAGAGACATCCAGGCCACTTTGCCCCTACCAGCTAAGGTCTGCAAAAACAGATAAAAAGGAACTAAGGATTCAAAAGTGACCTCACTGGGGGTCCTGGGTGGCCCAGTCAGTTAAGTGTCTGCCTTCGGCTCAGGTCACGATCCTGGGGTCCTGGGATTAAGCCCCATGTGGTCAGGCTCCCTGCTTAGTGGGGAGTCTGTTTCTCCCTCTCCCTCTGCCTCTCCACCCGCTTGTGCGTGCACGGGTGCTCTCTCACAAATAAAGTCTTTAAAAAACAAAAACGAAGGTGACCTCACCAATAAAGAGCAGTCACGTTTAATAATATGAACAGTAATTATGTTATGTGCCATTTATGTTTTAGGATGGGCTTTGCTATGATACCTTATCTGAGTAGCTGCTTCCAAAAATAAGCTTTTATCAAATGGGTTTTTGTAAATCTAAGTGATGTCAGGTTGATATAATTTTGCCGCCCCTTAGGGATTAAAAAACCACACATTTGTCCTATTATCTGCAAATAAGCACTTTATTATCAAATGGTTCAGCATCAGAACAAGGTTTCTAATTCCAAAAGAGTTTTTCTTTACGTAATATATTGTGAAACACGTATCATATAGTGAAACCACGTATTAGAGGAATCTGACGCTACATCCTACATCCCGTTCCAGTTTCTTTCTTGCAGTTGGGTAACTTGTTTTGATCTAAAAAGTATAAATTTATCTCATTCTTGTTAATGCTGTCCATGAAATGCGTGAGATCCTTTTCAGCTAGCACTTCATAATTATTCTGTGCCAGGTTAAGAGAACTGTTTTATAGTGACATAAAAGTCAACTACAAGAGAAACGCATAATCATCTTTACTTACACAGGCAAATCTCTCTTAACACAAAAGGGAAAGACATAATGCAATTATATAAGGCAGATGAGCCCAGAAATAACATTCATTCAGAGACAATACTTCATATTCAATAATCCCATATGAGAAATTAATGACTCAGAGTAAACAGGAAATTAAAATTAGCCCTTGGGACTCTGACAATTATTTGCCAAGGCTGTTTGTGGATTTTAATTAATGCTCATAGTTAGTCACTATGACTCAGAACCAGTTACCAGAAGAATACGAACCTCACTTGTTACAGGCTATTTCAAATTTGTTTTTGTGCAAGTTATTCCTTCATCTAGTATCCCACAAATAAAGCTGTTCTAAGGGCATGCTTCAGATTTATAAGAAATTAACTGAGTGCCTACTTAGTATGGAAGGCGCTGTGCTGGATGCTGACAATATGTTATGACAGCATTCCTCGTCAAGCTTTCTGTGTGATACCAGCTTTTGAAAGAATGAAAATTTGGCTAGAATAGCATATACTTAGACCAATGTACCAAAAGTGTCCAACTTAAGTGACTCGAAAGAGGAAATGGTAAATAAGACATTTCAGTTTTTTTCCCTTGGGCTTAGTCACATCTGATCAGAGCACTGAATGCTTTCTACCGTCAACTTCAGATTTCAGCTGATGGGGCAGACTGACAACCGCCTTCTTTCGACAGAACGTAAGTATTCAGTCAACGGTAGCTCATCATAAATACTATTAAGGAGAAGTTATTCTCTGGCTTTTGCAGGGAAAATGGAAATGCTAAAAATTATTTCTTGCAGGTGAGGATCAATTTTTAAAGGCTCCAACTCTGCTTGCTTTGCTGATAAAGTTCTTGAGAAGATCATGGTCCATTTCTGCAAAGCCTGAAGTCTGTGTTACTACAGTCAAATGGTTTATGCAAAACCTGAAGCAGAATTCTTCTAAATCCTAGGAATAACAACAAAAAATGTTTTAACAAATTTGTCTATCCCAATGCAATGCAACATCGCATGAAAATTCCAAAGACACAGGAAGGAAAAAGGATTTGAGAGCCAAGAGGAAGAGATGTCGGTACCGCACAAAACTGGGCGGCTAATGTGAGTCTATGCTTGTAAAAATTTAAGTAACATGGAGTAAAATATTCAAGTTCCTCCATGCCAGCCCACACAAAGAATCTTTCTCTTCTCAGAGATAGGCATAGGCACCATGTGTATGAATTCTTGAGACAGTATTTGCATTGTTCATTCCATTTGCAAAATACTCCACTTTTATATTCCCCTATAGGAGCTCAAAGGTTTCTACCTGAAAAGAGTTTCTGCTCTGTGTTAGGCACTACCCTTGGCACTAGGCATAAGGTTGGGAGCAAAACAAAGTCCCTGCCATTCCTCAAGGAGCTTACTTTCTAGAAAACCGAGGGCCGGAAGGTAACCATACAGATAATTCACATAAATAGGGACTATGAAGAAGTCTTGAAGATGAAGCCTAGTTCAGGTGGAAACACCGTGTGCCCACTGCCTCATCACTTGGGAGAGAGCCCGCCAGCCCCCAGGACTACCCCCATGACTTCAAGAAACTTGAGGAAAGACTGTGCAGAGACGATGCCTAGCCATGAAGCATTTTGCATGTTTTAGGGCCCAATATATGATTAGGTTGATGAAAGACATTCACTATGCTTTTAAATGTGAAGGTTTCAAGGTGGGTTAAGATTTTTTTTAAATGTTAAGTGAAAAAAATCCAGTTTAGAGAAATCTGTATCACGTGACCTAGGGAAAAACAGAAGGAGCTGTATGAAAATGTTAATGTTCTCTGGCTGAGGAGTCATCTTCTTCCTCCTTTTTATGTTTTCCAAATTTTCTTTAATAAGCATATTTATTTATATAAGCAGAAAAGAAGTTACAAGCTTTTCTCTGCCCACCACTAAATGTTCCTGTTTTTTAACCAAAGGAGAGGATATCCTTATAACAAAAGGAAATCGACTCCAAGAAGTATGGCCTGCTTCCTAAAGATTTAGCTCTAAGACAGGTTTTCCTTTCTTTATTATCAAAACAATACACGGTCACTGTAGAAGGTTCAGAAAAAAACAAGCAAAGATAGGAAATAAAAATCATCCATAATCCCACCATTCAAAGATGACCTTTGACAGTCTTTTTTCTCTATGTAGATAATGAATCTCAGTCTTTTTAAATTCAGCTACTTATGCATTAATAAAGAACAAAAATAGGGGCATCGTTTTTCAATTAATAATACACTGTGAGTAGCTGTATAATTTCATAGTATATAACATTCTACAGTGGAAACAATCCTCCACTGTTCCTGTTGGCTTTTTCTAATTTTTCAAAATTATAAACAGTGCTGCAATAAACATCTTTGAAGCTAAGTCTCTGTCCAAATCCGTGATCACTTCCTTATGATAAATTCCTACAAGGGAATTCCTTAAAGAATTGCACCTTTAAAGCTCTCAGTACACTTGGTACGGATCACCCCCGACACGACTGCCCCAGTTCACACCCTCAGCGGCTGTTCAGGAGAACATCCATCATGCTGAGGCTGCATTATCTTTAAGATTATGTTTCCCTGTGTCACAGGTGAAAAATTATACCTTGTTTTCACTTATATTTTCCATTTATTCATAAGCCCATTTTGTTCTTGGTCCATTTATTTCCATCAAACGCTCATGTTTTCTTTTTGTTTTCCAAGAATTCTGCATTAACTATGGTAAATGTGCTTCATGATATGTTGCAGATATTTTCCCCAGTGTATCATTTACTTTCTAATTTTCTCGGTGGTATTTTTGGTGTATAGACTTTTTTTTTTCTTTCTGAAATCAGATCTATCAATCCTTTCCTTTATGGCTTCTGCCTGGGAGACCTACCCTAACAATATATAAATGTTCACTTTTTCTGGTGCTTCTGGTTACTTCACTTGTTTACATTAAATCTTTAATCTCTTAGAGTTGATTTTAGTTTAATGTATGAAGTAAACACCTAACATTTTCCCAGAAGGTCAGCTAGTTGAAAGAATGCTTTTCTGACCTGAGCATCGTACTTCACGGCAGCCGAAAGCAGAGCGATGGCATTCTCCTCACAGATTCCTTGCTTGATAGTTTGCTGGCAGAGCTTTTTCAAACGATTTTCTCTATAAAATGTAGCCAAATCTAGCAACCCTGGTGGGAAGAGATGTTTATTAGAGGGAGTGATTTCAAGCATCCTGCTTCAACTCGCTCCATCCTTCAGAGAGCATACTTGAACATAAGCCTTGGGGAAGAGCTGTGTATACACAGACGTGCGCTGACTTCCATCCTGAGCGTGGCTCTACCTGGGAACGCAGCTGAACTGAGCAAATACAACCCACAAATGAGCAGCTGTGGCAAAGCAGGCGCACAGTGAAAATGGCCTGCATATTTTTCCTAGAAAGGCTGCTCGGATTGTCCCTCCCCTTGCATTATGACCTGTCCTCCTGGGTCATTTCCCTCAGCACATGCACATGCTGAAACAATGCTCATAATTTTACAAAAGAAAAAAGAGAAACTTTTCATGGATACATGTGCCTCCCATCAGTCTCCCCCATTTCTCTGCAAACCTGGGAAACATCCTCTCTGTCTGCTGCCTCCATGTTCTCATTTCCCATTCTCCCCCGAAGCCATTCCAGTAGAATCCCATCCCCTTGATGCCCTGATGCCACCAATGCTTCCATGGAGCCAGACCCAAGGGGCTGTTCTCCAGTTCATCTCACTCAACATTTACACAGAATTCCATGTGGTTGGTGACACTCTTGAAACTGTGTTACTTGCTGCTGTTTTTCTTCTCCCTAATTCTCTTCAGTCTCTTGGCTGGGCCATTCTTCCTAACTTCCCCATGTTTGAGTGCCCCAGGGTTCAGTCCTCAGTGACCTCCAGCACCAACCCCCTGCCCCCCAGCTTAAAATGCCATCTAATACATACTGATGATTCCTGCTGTATTCTCTGTCGCCTACTTTCACATCAGTCACCGCAGAGAGAGAAACCTATGTAAGCCAAGGATATGGCTCTCTAAATCTCCATGAGAGCATTTGTTAATCAGTATAAAGAACGCCAGAAATACTTTGTCGTTATGAAAGGCATGGTGTTTGGCTAGGAGGCCCGGCTAGAAATACTGGAGGCTCCTCCTGCCCTCGCATGAATGGGACGAAGCAGCAGGAGACCAGTAGTGCCCGCTCTCGGAGAGGCACACTTGCTAGGTCTACACTCAGGCCTGGCTTGCCGCCTGATCAAAAGCTTAGCTGTATCCTCTACTAGAAAAGGGTCACATCTACTGCAGGCTAACCTTTCATGCAAGGTGCTTCACGGAGGCCTAAAGCACAAAGAGCCAGGATTTCATCAATCTGACAACATCAAATGTTTCTCCATCTCTCTGCTACTAAGTTGGGTGCACGTGGGAGGACTGGACTGGAAGCTTGTTTTCATTGTAACATGACCAATACTATCAAAATTATAGAAGAAGGGCCATGGCCCCATGGAGGAACTGAAATCTTTTGAAATCTTGAGAGCTATGATGGCTCAACTGTTTTCGGTCAGTTCTCCAAAACTCCCAAATTCCTATATATAGCCCCACACCCTCCTGAGCTTCAGAATTACAGAAATGCTGCCCTCAGAGAAGACCCTGTCCTGAGCCCCAGCTCAAAACAGCCTGGATCTGCACCTCCTCCAGGCACAATCCTCCCCACAGTGACCAGGGAGCCATGCACCCACTCCTAGACCACACTTGGATTACAGGGGACTCTGGAATTCCCTACCTAATTGGCCCTGAGGCCACATATGTGGATATTCCCTCCCCTGCAGACCATGCCACCAGTGCACAGATGCCCAGCCCCAGCAGGATGGGGGTAGATGGAGCTTGTATGCGCCGGCTGGGAGGCCCACACACCCCTTGCAATGCAGGGTGTAGCTGGTGGTGGGTAAAGAAAGATGGCTGGCCGCAAGCTGGAGGCCTGAGGTCTGTGCTTCCTGTGCATTCCCTCGAGGAACTCTAAGGAGTCCTAAAATCCTCAGTTCCAACTACAACTCCAGCCTGGCCTTTCAGTTCTCAATAAAGGTGTATTTTTCAAAGTATGAGGACTGAACATATTTCAACTGAAACACATAACTTTGAATTTTTATACAAATGTACAAGGGCCTTTATTTGGACTCCCACCCAGGGCCCTGCAAATGTTGGGAGTGGGCCTATAAAAAGAACTGCCATGCAGATGTCTAAGAAGCAACTCAAACTCCTTTGACTTTTCAAACTCAAGGGCAAAACCTGTTGCTTTCCATCTTCCTCATCTTAGTGAATGATATTTCCATTAACCCAGCTACTCAGGCCAAATACCTTAGAGCAGTGATCCTTCTCTCTTTTCCTCACACCCCACGTGCCATCCGTGAGCAAATCCCATCAGCTTCATCTTTAAAATATATCCAGAATATGATCTCTTCTCAATACCTCCATTGCTACACCACCCAAACCCAGGGTATAGTCACCTTGCAACTGAACCATCATAATTACTGGTCTTTTAACAGACACATGAAAAGATGCTCAACATCACTCAGCATCAGGGAAATGCAAATCAAAACCATAATGAGATACCACCTCACACTTGTCAGAATGGCTAAAATTAACAGAGGTAACAACAACAGATGTTGGTGAGGATGCAGAGAAAGGGGAACATTCTTGCACTGTTGGTGGGAATGCAAACTGGTGCAGCCACTGTGGAAACAATACAGAGATTCCTCAAAAAGTTAAACATAGAGCTATGCTATGATCCAGCAATTGCACTACTAGGTATTTACCCCAAAGGACACAAAAATACAGATTCAAAGGGGTACATGCACCCCAATGTTTATAGCAGCACTATCAACAATAGCCAAACTATGGAGAGAGCCCAAATGTCCATCAACTGATGAATGGATAAAGAAGATAGAATATTAGTCATCAAAAAGAATGAAATCTAGCCATTTGCAATGACGTGGATAGAGCTAGAGCGTACTATGCTAAGTGAAAAAAGTCAGTCAGAAAAAGACAAATACCATATGATTTCACTCATGTGAAATTTAAGAAACAAAACAAACGGGAAGGGGGAAAAAGAAGAGGAAAGCGAACCATGAGAGACTCTTAACTATAGGGGGAACTAGGTGGCTCAGTTGGTTAAGTGGCTGACTCTTGATTTTGGTTTAGGTCGCGATCCCAGGGTCCTGGGATTGAGCCCTGTGTCAGGCATGTGCTCAGTGGGGAGTCTCCTTGAGGATTCTCTCTCTCCCTCTCCCTCTGCCCCTCCCCCTGCTCTCTAAGATTTTATTTATTTGAGAGACAGAGCACAAGTAGGAGGAGTGGGAGAGAGAGAAGCAGGCTCCCTGCTGAGCAGGGAGCCCGATGTGGGGCTCGAGCCCAGGACCCTGGGATCATGACCTGAGCCGAAGGCGGACACTCAACTGACTGAGCCACCCAGGCGTCGCCAAAAAGAGACTCCTAACTCTAGAGAACAAACTGAAGGTTACTGGAGGGGAGGTGGGCGGGAAATGGGCTAAATGGGTGATGGGCATTAAGGAGGACATTGGTTGTGATGAGCACTGGGTGTTACACGTAAGTGATGAGTCACTAAATTCTACACCTGAAACCAATCTTACCATATATGTTAACTAGAATTTAAATTAAAAAACCGAAATAAAAAAATAAATCACATCACTCCTACTGTAGAAGTTGCCTCGCTTCCCCTGCCCCCCATATCCACACAGATCCATTCTCTCTTTCTTCCACGACCACTTCCCCCAACCTCTCACGCAGCTGGGGTTCTGTCCTTGGTCATCTCTGGTCCATGGTTTGGAATAAGTGGAACTTCCAGGACCCTGCCTTAAGAGACACTGGGATTTGCCCGCTGCCCCTTCCTCATGGTCCCTTCCTCCATCCTGCCACAGGTAATGCAAACACAGCCTTGGACCATGAGTGCAGGAGCCACACGTAGGGATGCCCTGCACTGTCTCCCTGTGTGAAAGAGAAACTATCCTGTTTAAACCGAATTTTTAAAAAAATGTTGCTGTTAAAGCAAATCCTAAGTAACAGAAGCCTCATGCGCAAAACCTTCCAAGGCTTTCCATCATACCAAGAATAAAACAAGCACTTCACCACGGCCTCCAAGGGCAGGCGTGTTCTTGCCCACATCCCGCTGCCTGACCTAATACTTACCACAGTGAGTGTCACTTCCCTCACACCCCCGCCTCCCTCCCTCTCCCTCCCTCCCCCTCCACACGCCCCATCTGTTCCTGCCTCAGACTTCTGCACTCACTGCTGCCCTGTTTAGAAGGCTCTTCCCTTGGGCACTGCTCGCCCTCTCTTGCTTCCCCCAGCTCTCTGCTCCACGCACTTCCTCCCAGAGGCTTTCCCAGCCCTCCTAACTGACCGCCTGGATTGACCTGTTAAGGACTGGTGTTCATCCGAATACCAGCTCCCCAGGGTAAGGGCCAGAGCTGTGGCACATATGGGGCATGGGCACTAAATCATTCGTGGAAGAAGGGAGGGCAAACTATAAAACTTCAGAAATCAGATTTCTGTTTCCTGATCAGGTACAAAGTGAGATTGGATGTATACATGTGAAACGAATATTTCATTTAAAAATTTGAGGGCTGAACTCTAATTCCTTATAGAAGTAATTCTTTAATTCTCTGCGCCTCTGGCCAGCAATATTGCTGACGGCTGTAACCTGAGATGTAGGATGTTTTTCACTCTGCGCCTGTTTGATAACCTGTATTGCTTTTTTACTGTCCCCACGCCTGAGGCGCGGGGAACGCCCCACACCACCTTCAGGACAGAAGGCCCCAGAATGCCCACAGTGTTCGGTCCCAGAGCCATGTGGAGGGACATTCCTGGCTCTGGAGACCGGCAGGGCTTATTATTACCGCATGCATTTATCTTGTTTATGCTGCAAACACCCGGAAGGCAGACAGTCATGGGCGTTACTGACGGACACTAGTTTCGCGAGAATGGCAGCCCCTCCACAGCGCTGGTGGTGTGACAGCTACCAAGTCACCCTGTGTACGAAGCAGTAACAAGGGAAAGGGGTCTGGGTCTGACGCCCAACAAGAGAACTACGTCTGTGGTCGCCCGCACAGCCACTTCCGCCTTGCCAGCCCCTCAGCCCGCTGCCGACCGCCGGGACAAGTCGGGACAAGTCGGGACAAGTCGGGACAAGTCGGGACAAGTCAGGGAGCGGTTACCTACTGCCTCCTCCGGAGGAAGGCTGATGCTGTCCGTGTATAGGTATTCCAGGAAGGCTCGGTAAACAGGATACGAAAATTCACTCATTTCTACGATATCATCCTGGTTGTCTTCCAGTGAAGAACGAAAATGCTCACACCTGAAGGAAGAGAGAAGCCCGTGGGCCCTCGCTCCCGGCGAGAGCAGACCCCCCCCCCCGCCCCGAGAGACACGTGTTCGTGGGGCTCACAGAGGGGAACTGACAACGAGAAGGGGAAACACAGCACCGCGCAGGATTCGCTTCCACTTGCACACCTGCGTGTCCCTGTCCTGGTCCCTCGCTTCCTGTGCTGGCCGGGGAGCTCACCCACGAGCACTTACCGGACGAGGCTGCAGGTGCCGACCCGCCATCGCGGAGCGGCCCCGGCCGCCATGCGGGGCAAACACAGGGCCGGCCTCCCAGGCCTCATTCCCGCGCCGCGGCCGCTGAGCGGCCTTTATGGCAATCAGGTGGGGTTATTTTCATGAACGCTGAGTAACTTTGTTTCTTTACCTCCTCCTCTAGGTTGAATGGTGTCCCCCCTCCCCACCCCCCCTCCCGATTCATAGGTTGATGCCCTAACCTCAGAATCTATCAGTATTTGGAGAAAGGGCCTTTACAGAAGTCATCAAGTTAAAATGAGCCTAATCCGGTATGACTGGTGTCCTTATAAAAACAGGGAATTTGGACACAGACATGCACGCAGGGAGAGCCCCACGGAAAGACTGGGGTGATCCTGCCCCAAGTCGGGGAATGCCGAAGACTGCCAGCAAACAGCTGGAAGGTGGAGGAGAGGCATGAAGTCTCCCTTAGGGGAAACGCACCCTGACAACCGCTGGACCGTGGACTTCAGCCTCCAGAACTGGGGGAGAATACGTGTCCGTTGTTGAGGTCACTCAGCGTGTGGCACTTTGTTACAGGAGGCCTAGCACACTAATAACCCCCACCTCTTCCAGGTAGGCTTAGGATCTATCGCGAGAGGGAACACATGCTGTGCGGCCTAAGAAGTGAACCTGAGACTAAAATGCCATGCTGCGTTTGTGATTCACTGTAGCAGGATTTAAATATCTGGTACACAATGACATAATGATTTTTAAAATCGTTATGCTAAGAGAAAGAAGCCAGGCACTAAAGATTACACTTTTCCATTTAAATGAAATGAATTCCATTAACATAAAGTTCTAGAAAATGCTAACTGATCTAGAGTGACTGAAAGAAGATCAGTGCTTGCCCCAGACCCGGGGCATGAGGGACCTTTGAGGGGTGACAGAAACGTTCTATATCTTGATTTAGGGCAGTGGTTCCACAGGCATAAATATACATATTATGTATATTTTGAGGAGTCAAAGCTCCTCAAACTGCGCACTTCAAAGGGATGCAGCTCATTGGCTCAAAAATTATACATCAATAAATCTGATTTTTGTCATCTGTGTTAACTTTACCCCAGACCTTGTTGTCCTGCAAAAGCCTCACCTTCTCTTTTTTCCGAGCATCTCAAAGTTCACTATCCCACAACTGATGAGGGGGGTGACAAAGCTCAGTTCCTAGGCGGGGAAGGCCCCTTCTGTGGAAGGGGCCCACGCAGTGCTCAAAGCCCAGAACACACTCGCCGAGCGAGCGAGCATCGGCTGGCTGCCCTAACACCAAGGTGCACAGACCACCTGCAAGGTCTCTACGGAAGCCGAGAGTCCTCACTCCCTGATGCCCCCTCCCCCCCGGCTCTCACTACACCGGCCCCGTTAGTTCTCATTTCTCGTGTCACGCATACTGTTTCCCTGGCTACACTGTATGCTCGTAGGGCAAAATCAGCCTTACTTAGCATAGTTCTGTGAACACCTAGAACATAATGAATGTATTTATTTCAATTCTCAAAATCAATGATTCCTTACCTAATTCTGAGAAGGACTTTATGTGCATAAATGTACTTTCCATCCACCAGGAACTTCAGGTCGGCCGTATTGGGGTTGTCAAATTCCCTCTTGAGCGACTCGGCCACTGTAAGGTGGTCGTCGGGTTCTGAGAGAGGAACACCAGACGTTTCTAGGGTTAACTACAGACATAGAGAAAACGCAGGCCAGAATATAGCACCGTTCTGTGGACTCTCATGAAAATACCCAAAATACATGACCAACGGAGCAATGCTTTTTTTCCCCTAAATACGGATTTTCACATCTCTATCATCAAGGATAAGAGCCTCACACACATCTGCTTGTAAATCTGGCAAACCAATAACTAAAAAGCCCCAAAGGGCTCCACTCAATGAAATTTTTGCGTGTTTCAGTAAATAGACTCGCTAAAAATGAAAGATATAGTTTCCCAGGAAAATTAAAAGCAGTGAAATAAAATTGCTTTTAATGTAGTATGTGATGTTGGTTTCTGATTCAGGAAAAATTAATCCATCAAATTAGTTTCCTTTCACAGGAGCCCATTAGACAGAAATCAATTGTATGATACTGCACCTAAAAAAGTCCTTACTATCACAACAGAAAGCGCCAGAGCTGCCTTCCTAGTGTTCAGGCCAGCACCCAAAGGGACAAAGACTGCTCACCTACGGACAGGAGGCGCCACGAGACGGCAGGCGTGGCAAAGCAGGCGAACACGTCGTCGGTGCAGGAGAAGTGGGTGAGGTGGGGCAGGATCACCGACTGGCCCCGGCACTGGCCCCACATGTACACGTGCCCGCCCTGGGTCTTGGCCGCCGACGTGTGCGCGGAGTGGCAGGCCGCGATCTCTATAATTCTAAGTTCACAAAGAAAGACCAAGTGAACACGGCAAACAGGAGAAGAAACAAGTTGATTTCTCCTTCCCTTCGCCTTAACTGATTTTAAAAAAAACAACAGAAGACTTAATCTCCTAAATTTTCAGGCACCAGTTATTTACATTTTAGCTATCCTTCAACGGCGCAAGTCATGAAGATCTGCTTGTTACCACTTCTAGCCAGTAGGCCTCCAAAAATATGTACGATCCCGTTGTGAAATGCAAGTACAATCCAAGGGGAGAGACCAAAACGAACAAATTAACCAAACAGTGATCTGATTTTTTTTTCTTAAAACAGGACTTAATGAAGTATGTAAAAAAGACTTGGGCTACTTAATGCAGGTCTTGACCCAATATCGAGAAATATTTTCATCAAAATTTCACCAATTTTAGTGTTAGATGGAACATGCTGTGGGCCACCCCAACTCGCACTACAAACAGTAAGGTCAATAGTTCTGAGTCACTGGACTCTCTCTTCAAGAGCCCAAGAGAGCAGATTTCAGAAACTGACATATGCTAGACCCTAGCACGGTAAGTTCATGATGGCCACAGGGGTAGTTGTCTGTATACTTCTCTAATGGAAAACTCTGTTGTTGTTGATTTGGAACTAATTAATTTTCTCTAAGTATAAACCACTATACAGATTCAGAAAACATAGCGAACTAGTTTACCCTAAGTGAGGTCGCCATCCTGATTTTGTCATAGCAGACCATAATACCACCATCCTCAGTGACTTAGGCTCAGAACTTCAGAGTCATCTTTGACTTCTTCTCCCTTCTCACTTAACCACTTTTTTTCAGAATATCCAGTTGACAAATCATAGAGATTCTCTCTTTGTAATTTCTCCCATCTACCACCACCCTAGGTAAGGCACACCCCATATCTGGACCAAAGTAACAGCCTCCTTTGTCTCCCTGCCTTAGACTCTCTCTTTTCTGAACCAAACTGCACAAGGCTGGCAGGTTAACAATCCTCTGAAAACACCATTCTCATCAGTACTTTCAAACCATCAGTGGCTTCCCACAAGATAAAATCCAGACATGTGGCATTAAGGCCTTCCATAATCTAGCCCTCTTTCCAATCAATTTGCCTACATACCCTATGTTCCAACACACAGATGTACTCACTGCCCCTCAATATTCTTATTCACAGTTAAAGTCCCTTGTTCAAGAATGTTCTTTCCTTTCTCTCTGCCTTAGAAATCCTGCCCATCTTTCAAGGCCCAGCTCAAATAGCCCCAAACTAAGAGGTCTCTTGTTCACCTGAGCTCTTGAAGCACATCCTGTCTACACCACTCCAGCCTGGCCCTTATCCTCTCTGGGATGTATGTCTTACCTCTTCAGCTAGATTATAAGTTGTTGGTAGGCTGAATCACCGGCTTATTTCTCTCTGTGTTTCTCTCCTTAATATGGTGTCTTCCTAAGCAATTTATAGGTCATTTTATTGACTAATTGGGAAAGACTCAACAACACAGAGTGACTGAGGGGTGTAAGACCCCACTGACAGGCTAGCAATCGAAGGATGGAGACATCCCTCCACGACCTGTTTTAACTGGATGTTTCCCAGCCAAGGAGGGAAGATGGACATCATACAAGCTGGAGATGGCTTGCCTCCAAATGTATTGTTTTCATGTGTGGCCCAAGCAATTTCACTGATTTATTCAAGGGTAGTTCTCAGCTCTTGAAGACAGGAGTACTAGAAACAAGGCTACGTATGATGTGCCACGGTGAAGAGCCTGGATGCTGGAGTCAAACAGAACTAAGGGTTCATCCTAGCTCTACTAGGCCATCTGACCGTGGGAATGTTCCCGAGCCTCTAGGAGCCTCAGTTTCATCACACTGCAAGGCTAGTACGTGAGAATTAAATGATAAAACGTCAAACACCAAGCACAGTGTCTGGTGTACAAATAGTAGCTACCAGTAGAGGTTTCTTAACAGAATTACTGCTAAGTGTTTTCAGTGGCAAAGCCTCCCTCATATAGAGACTGCACATTTCCAATGATCAATTCAGGTAGTGAGACCTTTCCTACCTACATGGTTAAGTCAATGAATGGGCCCAAACTTCCACTATGGGCTTTACAAAAGAACCTTCCTTGCCCACACAGGGAAAATGGCCAATACTATTTGGCTTCTCTTTTCAACAAATAAGGAAAAAAGGGGAAGGAAATAGAGTAAATACATTTATTCAAATAAAGGGCATCTGCTATTACCATCTACCCTCACATGTTACACCAAATGTGAGGGCAGCAACGTACTTCATTTTAACGTGGCTTGATGCAATGGGCGGGGGGTCAGACAGCAGCCTGTGAGGGCCAAGTTACTTAGACTCTTATCATCCATTTTATCGTCTTAAAAAAAAAAGGTGAGGAGAGCAGAAGACAAGGTAGCAGGCATTTCACAGCCTTGTGGTGAAGAGTAAATGAAATCAGCTACCCAGCACAGGGCACATTCAAAACCAGTCTCTTCTGGTGACTCAAGTGTTTACCAATGGCTGCAGGAACTCTGGGAGACCACTTAAAATCTCTTTTCCCTGATAATGTTCTATGAAAAATGTAACTGATGGAAACACAACAGTGTCCTTCTACCCAACATCAGAAAACCAGAATAATTTAATTCCTACATTTGCTTCTGGAATATCTTTATGAGCCTCATGGAACAGGAGCAGCCTTCGCCCTTACAAGAGGTGGGAACACGGCTTCGTGGAGAAAGGATGGAACAGACCTGGCAAAGGGGTTGGGATGCAGAAGGCTGTGGAGTGCTGGCCTTCCCTACGCACGACCTCGTGACGTTTACCTGGAGCACCTAGCAGCGCACGGGAAGTCAGGGGTGGGGCACGGGCTTGGCTGACGGCAGCAGCTGCTACAGGAACAAGAGTGGAGACAGTTTAGAGGGAGCCTTCAGGTCTAAGCGTGGGACCCAACCAACTGCCAAGGCTTCCTACTGTGGCCCAAGGTCATCTGTTCTTAAATCTGATTCACACCAAGAAGCAAATTCCGAAGGTCAGATTTTCCAGTCTAATATGCAACAGACAGTGACTGTGAACTGAGCTAACCTTCACTGGCAGGATGTCTGGCATATTTCACATTTTAGTTTGCAGCCCCGTGCAATGACAAGAAGGTACTACACGTTCCTAATAAATGAGTTTTGTGTCACCTCCCCAGAGTGATCCCCAACGACTGCAGCTTAATGGGTGTGGTACTAGAAACGAAAATGCAGAGAGTGAGGGAGAATGTAAAACAGAAAACAATGAGGAGAGAAAAAAGGTGACTTGTGAGCAAGAAGAGTGGAGAACAAAGAATGGTAATAAGGGTCCAGAGCAGTGACTCCCAAGCCTGGCTTTGTAAGAGGCCAACATATTACCAATTATCACAAGGTGTCACAAAATTCACAGAAACACAAGGCAAAGTTAGCTTTAAATCAATTTGACTTCAAATATGCTTTTATGAAACTTCAGGAACAAAGACAAATGCTGGTAAATCAAAATAGTGAGACTTCAGAAAGATTGGGAATGACTGGATTAGAGAGAAGAGAATCACTTTAGTCATTAAAATTACTTTTATGTGAACATAAATTGCTAACAAATGTTATTAGCATTCTTCATCAGAAGTAGATCTCTGTGGGAAAAATTTTAAAAGGTTTTCCTTGGGCTGTCATTTGAGCAAAGGATCCAGCGTAGACAGATTTTCACTTTCCACTTCTGTGAATAGGTAACCAGGACTGGGAGATCCACCCCACCCTAAATTCAATCCTTTTGTTTCTAATTAGTCAAACTTCCATGAAATGGGTCCCAAAGAGTCAGAAGTGAGTTCTTGAGAGATAAGTCATAACATATCTGCAAGTTTCAGTCACTGAAAAGGGTGGGTACGTGCAAAACAAGTCCCAGCAGACTTACAAATTCCTCCCTCGCAATATTCGTGTGGTGGAGAGCCTGCAAACTCAGGGATGACCACAGCGAATTCAGGCACGGAAAAGAGAAAAGCAGGAATATCTCCTTCAAAACATTCATTCATGATATTTAGAGCCAAAATAATGATTATGTGGACAAGAGTGAGCATGCAAGTGTGCAGCTATTTCCACGTTTTTTTTTTACATTTATAATTCAAAATTTGATAAAAGTCAAAAAGATTTTTTAAAAAAATTGAGTTTTCTTAAAACAGACAAAAAAGCAGTACTCCCAAGTACCAGGTAAGGAGCTGACACTCCATAACTCCCTTGCCCTGCTTTTCTGCCTCTCCTGCCTCCCCCACCACACTGCCCTATAATCCATCTGGCCCAGCGTGACTAGAGTCAGAAGACCTGGCGCTCATTCTGGGGTGATCGGGACCAGCAGTGCAACGTGGGGCAAGTTGCCGGTGGGCAGATAGCAGTGGATCTGGCAAGTCCAGTTGCAGATGAGTTAAAACGTATGTGAAGTGTGACAGCACCAGAAAAATGGTAAAGTGCCATACAAATATGTTGTTCTTATTTCCATGACACCTTTACTTGATCCTTTAACACTTCTTTGTTGTGTCTAAATACTAAACATCCCTACTGACTGGATTTGCTAAACTGAGGCAGTTTTGTGATTGTTCAAAGCCTCAAGACTGTCCCTTCTCTTTCCACTGAGTAGCTCTGAGCCACCTTTAAGGGAAATGAAAATAGCATGGCTGTGTGCATCTATGCACACCCACCGGTTCCTGGCCTCCGGTCCCTCTCCTCCTCCCCAGTCCTTAAGAGGTCCAGGGTCTTATCCTAAGATTTTGGGGAAAGAAACCAAAAACAGGTCTTTTTTTTTAACCTATTTGACACAGGTTAAATAAAATTAGCCAAGCTTATAACACTCAAATGAAAACAAGTGGGTTGAAAATGACAATCTGATTCTTCACTTTTGTTGTTAAATATTCCAACAGGAAAATATAAAAGAATTGTATAAAAATGCAAGATAATCTATGTGTCCATATATTTACTTTAAAATCAGATTTAACAACAATTAATATGCACAATAAAAAAGGAAATATATTAATTTCTACAATGATTACAACCCTGGTTTAACAGAAAGACTAATGAAATAATTTTAAATATGTAGAATGAAAAGGCAGTGATACAGCCATGTTTGAGACACTCAAAAGGCTTTCAGAAATAGTAGGATAATTTGGGGAAAAATTCTGGATTTTTTTAACCAGCAAATTACTTAACACAACCCACAAACAAGTGGGCAAAACTAAGTCTTAATTTTCTAACCATTTTACACTTCCTCATAGTGATAGCTTGGGAGCTAAAATAATGAGACAGTCCTATCCTTTCAACTGGCACATTTTATAAGGAGCTGAGTGAATAGCTTTATACCCTACCCTATTTGAGATACTTTCATTTTTCTAAGCCACAGAAGATTGACCTCAAGTGTTATTCAACTTCCTCTTAAGAATATAAAACAGAAAACAAGAAGGAGGAGGAAAAGGTAATTTGTGAGGGAGAAGAATAAAGTAGCATAGTCGTTGGAGGTTTAGTCCTTGTGGTTAGTGTAGAGTAGCTGAAATATGGGAAAGTGAAAGTAGAATATTTAACATACAAATTCCCCAACAGTTCAAAAGCCAATTTTATATTTATTTATTTTTAAAAGATTTATTTATTTATTTAAGAGAGAGAGAGAGCATGAGTGTGGGGAGGGGCAGAGGGAGAGAGAATCCTCAAGCAGACTCCCCACTGAGCGTGGAGCCCGATGATGGGCTTGACCCCAGGACCCTGAGATCATGACCCAAGCTGAAAATAAGAGTCAGCTGCTCAACCGAGCCACTCAGGTGCCTCCAAAAGCCAATTCTGAAAAGGAATGAATGCTCTCATGAAAGAACATTCTAATATTAGCAGCAAGTTCCCTACAATTCTATATCATGTCTACGTTCTGTTTTATCACTAAAGAACATGCAAGTTATTTTGAAAATGCACATATTACCTGTCCTTTTCCATGAAGACAGGCGCAGGATAGGACTGGTTACTTTTATTGCCAATGCCCAACTGGCCATAAGAATTTGCACCCCAAGCATACACTTGGCCTTCATCTGTTAACACTAATGTGTGTGCGTAGCCACAGGCAACCTGTAAAGAGGAAAAACGAAATCCACTTAGGCCTGCAAATATGCTTTCACAAGACAGGTTAAGAATCAAAGATGCAAAAAAAAAAAAAAAAAGAGGCATCCTGCTGAGAGAGGCAAAACATTAAGGTAACTAGTACTTGTCCAGAACTAGCTTAGTCTATGTGTGGCCAAAACTGCAGTAAGTTCAGCACGAGTCATGGTGACATAAGTCTGGTTTGTTCAGCTTTAATATGGCATTCATCATGCTCACAGAGATCAAGGGGTGTGGAGTGAATATGGAACACACTTTTACTTTTTAAGAATTTTTTTCTTTTTTATTGTAAAAGTAAAACATGTTCAATGTTGAAAAAATGTAGAAAAGCATAAATATGAAAGTAATCTCAAGATCAGGATTATTTTTCTACTTCTATATAGATATAGGGATATGTATCATGTCTCCATGCACCATGTCTGTATCTTTGTTTTTACTTGACATCACAAAGCACTATTTCCATATCATTAAAAACCTTTTGCAAACATTTCCATTCATACAGATTTAGTATAATTTATTCAACCATTAACTTATTTGATTAGATAAATTATGTTACATCTATTATTTATTTATTGAAGTTAACATTTTTTTTTCTTTCTCTCTTTCTTCTTTTGTTATATCTTCTCCAATAGTTCTGTAAGTGTCTTCCTTTTTGGTTCCTTAGGATAATACCCTAGGAATAAAATTATAGAACAAAGGGTATAAATACTTTCAAGGCTCTTGATATATACTGCCAAAGTTTCCTTGGAAAAGATTGTAACAATTTACATTCCAACAGCTATGTATGAGAGTGGCCTAGAAACATAAATTTCCTGATGAACATCTACAACTTAATTCAGGGAAACAGAGCTTTAGCTTTACTTCAATGAAGAAAACATCAAGCAGCTAAACTTTCCATCTGCCAAGAAAACTGCGTCCATTGGTATCTTTGCCACTAAAGACTTAAAAACAGGCACATATAAATGAGTTGTGGACATACCCGCTGGACACGAATGCCTTGCAGAGCTGCTATTCTACAGGGAGTTGGCTGGTTGCCGCTACTGCCAAGTCCAAGCTGCCCATTTCCATTGTAACCCCAGACATAGACCTGAGGGAAAACCAGAGACTCAATGCCCATGAAACACAGAAGCAAGCAACCTCTCTGTTGAGAAACATGCCATGTCAGTATGACACTGGTAAGGCAAATGGGTTTTTTTAAACAACATACGAAATAACTTTCTTACCTCCCCAGTGTTCACCACTGCCATTGAACACATCTGCCCACATGCTATGTTCACAACTACTTTATTCTGTAAGCAGCCCATGACTCTTCGAGGGATCGGCTGATTGGCTGTTGATCCAGATCCTACCTGCCCGGAGTTGTTATAACCCCAGGCAAATACCTGGGAATTGAAAAATGAAACACGCTAATTTATAAAGTGTCTCAAATGGACACTAACATGTCCTTATAGTGTCTCACCTTCAGTCTCAAAGTGCTGGATATCCATAAATTCTCACACCACAGGCAGAGAAGTTTTTATAAAATTCATTCCTACAGTGCTCGCTTCGGCAGCACATATACTAAAATTCATTCCTACAAAATGTGTTACTTGATAAAATTAGATTATCGGTATTATCTACACAAATAGCAATAATTCTGTTCAGATATCACATAATATTATTAAAATATCAACTTTACCTTAGCCATGTTTTCCAGCATTTTGGGATTTTTCTTTTTGCAAATAAAACTCTTGAGTATAGCAATACAGAAGGAACATTACAGCCTTATAAATCTTGCAGTTATAGAAATCCCTACTACATAAAGGTACACTTCATGATATAACCACCAGGACTATGAATTGCTAACAAGAATAAGACTGAATTTGAGGAAGATGGTTATTTTAATCAAATGATCACATTTCTAAGACTGCTATAAGAATCTATATAATCTTACTGAAAAAAAATCAATGAGATTTATGCTAATTATTCTCACCTCTCCATCAGATGTTAGCACCAAAGAATGGTAAGACCCACAGGCAACTTCAGTGACTTGTTTGTTTGACAAATTAGTAGAAATATGACAGGGCACTAAACCATGATTAGTTGTCCCATTGCCTAGCTGGCTATAAGCATTATGACCCCAGGTAAAGACTTCTCCTTCTGAAAATAAAAAGAAATACAACCAGCTTTCAAAACAGCTACTTTATTGTATGATCATATATATTGCACACCTCCATGAATGAAAACTAAAAATTCACGTGCAAAAGCACCAAACTCATTCTACAAAAGAATACATTTGGAAAATATAAACTATATTCTATCTCAAAGCAACAAGATAAAATTTAAATGGATACAATTTTAATAACTGGATGATAGGTTTTTAATAAACAGCAGAGAAATGCTCCTAAGAGTAATAGGAAGAAACATCAGATGGAAAGTCAAAAGACTGTAAGATCATTTAACTTCTCTGGGCCTATTTTCTTATCTATAAAATGATCATCAAGTTAATTTTAAAATCGTTGTTATTATATTATTTATTGTGTAGTATAATACATATTCAGAAAAGTTCATAAAATATATATGCAGTTTTATAAATAATTATAAAGCACATACCCATGTACTACCACTCAGGTCAAGATATACAACCTGATGCTCACTCCAAAAGTTCCCCATATATAATCTTGAATAAGAGAATTCAGTTTTTCCTGTTCTCGAACTTTAAATAAATGGAATCATATAGTATATACTCCTTTTGTCTGTATTTTCTACCATATTATCTCTTTGTGTTACATTCCAGATAATTTCTTCTAATCTTCCAGTTTATTAATTTTCTTTTGATGTGTCTAAACTGCTATAAAACTTGCCCACTGAGTTTTTCATTTTGATAATTATATTGTTTATTTGGTTCTTTTTCAAATCTTCTTTGATCTCTGCAGGTATCTTCAAGCTCATTTTGTACTTTTTCAAACACAGTAAATATAGCCATCTTGTAACTGGTATCTGATAATTCTAATATCTGATACTTAGTAGTCAGTTTTTGTTGTTTTTTTTGCTGGTTCTTAGTCATGGTGCCTTGTTTCCTCGTGTACCTGGTTATCTTTGACTATGTGCTACTAATTGCCACTGAACACTCATTTTTCATTGGCATTATACTTCCTCAGTCCTAGGATGAAGTGAAGGTACCTTCCTCTAGAAAGGAACTGCATTAACTTCTGTGATGCCATTAAGGCACTTAAAGGTGCTTCTTTAATAAATCCAAGGCTTGAGATTTCTTGGACCGCTCAGTCTGATGTGAACTGGAATACAAATCCATGAGTACAACCCTTTGGGGAGAGGTTTTCTTTCTTTGTTCCTCCTTGCTTTGCTCACAGCCAAGGATTTTTCTTTTCAGGGCTTTAGAGATGGGAGAGTTAGCCCATCCTTGCCCCTAGATTGTAGCCCTTTGTGGACCTAGCATAACATGTTAGGTCTCTGACTCATGATCCCTTCTACCTCATGAGTACATCAAACCACAACTCCATTTAATTGGAGGCAGATGCCCTTAAGGCAACTAGCTCTAAGTTCCCCTTTAAGCTTAGTTCATACTTTCTCTTAAATATGATCCAATAATTAATTCCTCTCTGCCTTGTCAGTGCTTTGATGACTCAATGAAAAAAAATTAAATATTTTATCTAGAATTTTTAGTTGTTTCCAGTGAAGAAGTGGTCCAAAAAATCTAGCCTATTACTGGCAACCAAAATTCCCGAAAATTTATGTGAAATAAGTATACAAAAGAGTGTTTATAAACCTTATTTTCAGTTCAAAGAATACTAATAAAATGAATACCCAGCTTAAGAAAAACTCTAAGGTATGATTTAAGTATAACGTCCTATTAGTGTGAATTCATGAAATACCCATGAAAGTATTCAATTCCTTATACTACTAATATCAAATATAGCCATCAGTCACTGTTGATGGTCAGAATCCCAGAGTGCTAGGAGTTAAGAGGGCATCTTGGACATTAGCGCTAGTGTCTTATTTCATAGATCAGGGATCTCAGGTTCAGAAAGTCCAGAGTGAATTCAGCATTTTAATGCAAAATAGTTCAACTTTTAAAGTATAAACAATAATTGCTAGATTCCATCTGCTCCATTATCTTACTCTGATATTCAGATAGGTTCATATTTCCTGTTGTCCAAAGTACAGTCAAGTTCACAGGGCAGAGCCAGAAACTCCTACCCAATCAAAAAGTATGTTCTTGATTTAAGGGGTGGTCCTAAGTCTTGTTTCTCAATAAATAAGGCAGTGGCTAAAATTCTACCCTGTGTCCCTAAGTTACCTGTTGTTGCAAGGACAATATGGGGGCCACTCCCATAGCTGAGGCAGGCTATTTTTTTGCCATTTAAAGAATCCAGTCTCCGAGGTTCGATGGTACTCTGGACGTCACCTAATCCCAAACAACCAGAGCAGTTTGTGCCAAGCACAAAAATCTGTGGGAAAAACCACTGTTAGTTCGAGCACTTCTATTTCTGACAAACCCATAATTATTGCTTCATTGTGTAACATTATATAACAAATAAGAATCTACCCTCCATGCTTTTCTTAAAATCTTAATTCCTTAGTTCCCCCCAAGATCTTCAGCTTGGCAAATCCATTACTGTAAGTGGCTGAATTTTTTCTTCAAAATTTACCTCATCATTTACTGTAGTATATAAAACTTCATTGCCAGCACTGCCAAAGACACAGGCCTGACGAATTAACTGCAGTTCTTCCTCAGAACAAAGGGAGAAAATTGGCCACTTTCCCACATCTAACATCTTCAAAGATGATAGAGTAGCCTGTACTGGCTGAAAAGGAAAAATAAATAAACAAATAAATAAAATTTAAAAATATGTGTAGGTGTGTGTATGTATATATATTTATATATTTATACACACACACTCACACACATTAAGACTATTAATTAAAAAATACTTCTTTTTTCCTTCCCCTTTTCCTTCTGTGGAAGTCAGCACCGGCTCAGGGAGGCTCTGTTTTTGAGAGGCCCCTCACAGCTACGGGAACTGTCTTGACAAGCCCACTGCTTCGGTCCTGCTCTCACAGCAACCAAGGGCCAGAGACCCCGGCTGCGATCAGACCTCACATGCTCATTTTCCTCAGGGCCACAAGAATCACCTAAGGCTGACCTCTGTACTTTCAGTGCTGGCTATGTCTTAAATGTAGCTCTGGAAACTAGGCTGGTTGGAAAGGCAGGAAAAATGGACAGAGAGAGAGCACTGCGATTTCATCAGGCGCCTGAGTCTTGACGAAACGCGTTCTTGGAAAAGAACAATGCTAAAGGTGACACCAAGGAGCTGGTCCAGACGTTCTGGTTCTGGGGTGCGTTCTGACCATCAGTTGAGCAGTTAGTTAATGGCTTCCCTCACCACCACCACCCCCACTCAGGTTTGGGGATTGGTAGGAATATATACCCAGAAAGTACGTATTTGTTTGCTAGGGCTGCCATAGCAAAGTACCACAAGGTGAGTGGCTTACACCAAAGAAATTTATTTTCTCACAGTTCTGGAGGCTAGGAGTTCAAAATCAAGGTACCGTCTTCCTGTGTCTTCACATCATCTTGGCACTATGCATGTCTGCCTCTGGGCCCAAACTGCCCCTTTTCATAAGGACACCAATCATACTGGATTAGAACTCACCGTAATAACCTCATCTTAACTAATCACATCTGCAATGACCCCATTTCCAAATAAGGTCACCTTCTGAGGTACTGGGGCATCTTAGTGCATTTGGGCTACTCTAACAGATGCCAGACTGGGTGGCTTATAAACAGCAAAAATTTACTTCTCACAGTTCTGCAGACTGGGAATCCAAGATCAAAGCACCAATGTGCTCATGTTCTGATGAGGGTCCCCTTCCTGCTTCATAGCCATTGCCTTCTTACCATGTCCTCATGGTGGGGGAGGGGCTAGGGATCTCTCCGGAGACCCTTTTATAAAGCACTGATCCCATTCATTAGGGTTCCACCCTCATGACTTAATCACTTCCCAAAGTCCCCCCCTTCTAATAACCCAAACTTTGGGGGTTAGGATTTCAACATATAAATCGGGGTTGGGGGAACACATTTAAACCTGTAACAGTGAACATTAAGATCATAAGCACCTGTGCTCCCATAAGAGCAAGCAATGTGGACACTGTAAAGCTGTTTTAAAGAGAGCTTTTATTTATTTGCTATACTGGAAACATTTTTCATACATGCTTTCCAGCTTTCAAAAATTTGAGGATTATAATAAGATGCATAAACAGCCAACGTGTCCTTCAAATGGCATGTCTGGCTCTTTCTCTTAATCACCATACTCCTGTTTAATTTAAAGGAGCAAAGGATTTTCTAAGGCCTATCTTTCCCATCAGCTATTAAGTCAACCTTACCAGGAAAGAGTCCTGGTAGAAAGCTGATTGGACTACCTACTTATTTTCTACAGACCTGAAAGCATATTTGTCCCACCACTTTGGGAGTCAGGTAACTGTATGTGTGTACACACACACACACACACACACACACACATTATGATGACTTGGCTCACAAGATGATGGAGACTCAGAAGTCCCATGATCTGCATCTGCAAGCTGGAGACCCAGGAGAGCTGGTAGCATAATGTAGTGAGTCCAAAGGCCTGAGGACCAGGGGAGACAGTGATGTACATTGCAGTCTGAGGGCAGGAAAAGATGAAGTGAAATGACCCCGATCAATCAGTGAAACAGGAAAAAAAGGGATGAATTCCTCCTTCCTCCACCTTTTGTTCTATTCAGTTCCTTAACAGCTTGGATGATGCCCACCCACACTGGGGAGGGCAAACCATTTACTGAGTTCCCCAAATCAAAAGCTCTTCTCATCTGGAGACACCCTCACAGACACACCCAGAAGCAGTGTGTAATCTGGCACCAGTGTGGCCCACTCAAGCTGACACATCAAATTAAGCAACACACCATGCGAAGGAGCCCATGTGGTCATGGAGGCAGAGACTAGAGCAACCCAACTCCAGGGCCATGAACACCAAGGACTGACAGGAGCCTCCAGAAGTTGGGAAGAAGAAAGGAAAGCTTCTTCCCTAGAGCCTTCAGAAGGCATGACCCTGCTAACACCTTACTTTCAGACTTCTAGTCTCCAGAACTATAAAAGAAAAAATTTCTATTGCTTTAAGCCACACAGTTTGTGGTACTTTTTAAAGGCAGCCCTAAGAAAGTTATACAGAGGGTAGGCAGCTTGTAACTGCTCACAGCATCATCCTGAGTTAATGTCAGCGCCTGAACCAGGATGAGCTCCCCTGACGCCAAAGCCAGTCACTGTCCCTCAGCATGCCACTCAAGTTCTAGGACCCCGTCTGGAGAACGAAGTCCTCTGTTATCTTTGGGGCAACACTCAAGGCCACTACAGAGCTAAGGGCAGAATCTCTTGTTATGTTAGCTTTTAGTCTAAGCTTCTACTGTAAATTACACACCTCCTTATATCCTGAAGGAATCTTATCTTCTCTGGGGTCTGCATTTTAATTTTTTTTCCTATTTAAGTCTATAAATTTCAAAAAGAACAACGTTTGGGATGTGGCATCAAATATTTATAGATGAGCTAATGTGCTAGTTAAAAGAATTCTTACATATTATTTCTAATCTTCACAACTGTAGGGCATAGATATTGCTATCCTCATTTTAAATACAAGGAAATTGAGGCACAGAAAGACTAAGTAATCCTCCAAGATCACTTGTGTCTAAAGATTGCTTTCTACACATCACATGTTGCAGAGAAAAAAAGTTCACATAAAAAGTTATACCACTGGTAGATCTAATTTACAATTGCAGGGCTTTTACTGTTCTCATCCAGTCCTTGACGAACAGGGCAGTAATACACACTGTGGGTTACCTTCCATGAACAGGACGGACAGCAATATACCAAGAGAAAATAAGCACTCCTATCTCATTTTTTTCCTTTCAAGCAGATTTTTGGATTTCAACCTGCCCTGCTACAAAAATCAAGTGGTTTCTTAGATGCCTAGAATCAGGTTGTAAATCCAACAAGCTCTTAAACACCTGTCTACAAATCATTAGTTCTGAACTTTCTTCCTGGCTCACCTGTACCAAACCTCTAGTACCCACCCCAGGACTCTACTAACCACTGGGATTCTAGCGTGTGTGTGTGTGTGTGTGTGTGTGTGTGTGTGTGTGTGTGTTGAAGTGTTACCTGAATTCATACATCTGATAAGGATGTCACAAGTCAAAAGAACATCAGGTGTGACAGTATCATGTATTGAGGGCCAGATACTAAAGGTATAAAAATGAAACATGATCACTCCCTTCAAGGAGCTCACAATTTAATAAAAAGCAAATACTTACAATATAACCTGGGAGGTTATTGTATATATTGTATATATTACAATATTACAAGGGAGGTGTGACTACGCTGCTTTTAAATGTCTGTCAGAAGGCTGGCTCCTGGAGGTGAATCATCAAAAATTCTTCTTTTCTAAGTCTTGTGGGAGAGTTATCTCATGGAGGAACTTATGACTTAATTTATGAAAGGCACACATTTACACTTTTCTGAGGTAAATATTTCATATCAGTCTCAAGGAATTGTAGCATCTTTGCTCTCAGAAGAAAAATGTTTCTCTGCAGTGCACTCATGAGTGAGTGTAGCTGGGCACATTGTATATATCCTGAACATGTACATATACTGTACGTATATGTATAATTTGTATATATAACAGGAGTGCACATAGCATAGGATTCACACAGAGCACCTGTAGGTGAAGCATCCACCTTGCATGAGAGCAACTCTGCAGAAGGAGCCCAACCACCTTTGTGCCCAACTGTTATGTAAGGGACCAGCTGAGCAAGAGCCAAGGGCGGGCAACAGAAACATCTGCATGGGGGAAAAGCACTACCAGGGAGTGAGAGCTTGACAGTAAACACAAGAAGTCATCAAGATCGTGTCCCTAGAATTCAGTCCTAATTTGGCCCAGGTAACCCTCCTTCCTGCACGTACGCCTACGATATAGGCAGTAACTATTCCTGGCCGGCTTTCCTTTCCTTTCCATCCAGCACCCCCTCCCTCATCTTTCACTGGCATCTGTTTGGGAAATGCAAAGTGGTGAAATTTTAATATTAGCTCAAGGAAAATATAATTAAGGAAACACAGCTCCATAAAATTAGAGACCAAGATGCATTTTATTACTCCTTTGAGTATGTCCTACCTATATAACCGTCTCTCCAGCCAAAGGAAGAATTGAACAGATTATGATACTTCACTTAACTCTAGACAACTAAGTTGTCACAATTAAGTTTAAAATACAGCACACAGAAATAGAACCAAAATTACCTGTTGGGCATGACTAACAAAAAAAAATTATTTAAAGAAACCCACTAACACCTTGCCTTTGCAGGACTTCCTGGCAATGTAACGCTTTATATCTAATAGTAATTTCATCGCTAATTCTGTTAGTCTATTTCTTTTATTTTACAAAATCTGTTCCTTCCGGGAAAAATTAGGAATTTTTCTATTAACATTTTAGAAGATTCTTAAGTTCTATGTACTACTTTTATAAGCTACTTTTGTATTTTCCTATAAGGGCTCACATGGTAATACTATGGTTTGGTTTCAGAAGTTTTGCATCTTTGTACACTATGCTGGCTTTGTATAATTATTTACATCTTTTATTGTGCTTTGATCATATAATTATTTACATCTTTTATTGTGCTTTTACCATACTTTATTTAAAAACAGCAGAAAACAGAAAAATGAAAATTAATAGTGGCAGTTAATATTAAGCTCTTAGTAGTGAAGAACAGATAGTGTGTCAATTTAATAAAATTAACACAAGATGGAAATCAATGTGCATGCTGAAAGATGTGAAACTTTTAACACAGTTGGACACATTGGACTTAAGCTGGTTGACTGTATTGTTGAGCTGTGATGGAAAAGGAATAAGTTAAAGAATATCAATGATGAATTAAGAATATGTCATCTAAGATTAGGTATTTTATAATTTTGTTAAATCTCTGGGAATGAAGTAAACATTGATCAACTCAGACCCTTCTGCAGGACGGTATTATCTGTGAAAGTAGGGATGGTCTGTACACCTCATCCAGCTCCAACAGCACCATCTCTGGGAACCCTGCTTTACCCCTCAAATAATACCACAGCCTTCTGCTGGCCCCTTTAGCATTCTCTATACCCACAATAATTATGTTTGCATCTGAGGCACTACATTGTAAGCCCCTCAAAGACAGATACTATCTCACTGATCTTCCTGTTGGGTGACCAGTAGATGTTTGATACATATTTCATGCAACAGAAAATACATGCCCCAAAGGCATGATTTTTTTTCTAACCTTGCCACTTTCTCCATAGGAAAGGGAAAGCTCTTCTTCCATATGGACTCAGTCCTGTGCAGTCCCCTAAGGAAAAAGTATGTGGTAAAATCAGGATCCCATATGTCTAATGAAACTAGGCAGGTTAAAATGATTTTACTTCCAATGAACAGAGAAAATAAGCTAAGCTCAAATATGGTGAAGGGAAGATAAGGGAATTAAGGTCTGGGCATGAGAGTTAATAGCTATAAAACCCAAAAGGTATTTTAACTGTTCTGGAACTATCATATGGTCTCTTATGGGACTCCTCCTGCAAAGGTCTGGAAAAGTCATCCCAGGATAAAGGAAGACTCTTAAATCTGTAAGGAAATAAGTAGAAATTTTCATTTTACAGTTGACCTACTAAAGGTAAGAAAAAATAAATTTTAGACCTTGGTCAAATTTTCCCTGGGATTGGAAAGTTCCAAATCACTGTGAAGAGCAGACTTAGCAGTTCTCAGCTCCACTGAAGAGTATATGACTTGCTAAGCTGGGGGGAAAAAAAAAGGAGGAATGAATGAAAAAATGAAAGGATGAAGAATGAATATGGCTTTGTTTATCCTAGACCTTAGCAACAAACCTGCAACAACAGCCACCAAGTATGCACCAACGGTACTCAGTGTTCTCCCCTTAATTAACCATCTCCACAATGACTACTTTCTACCACATAAAACTAACAGCAGAAGCAACTCTATCAAAAGATATGCAGCATGCGCTCCCGCTTCAATCAAAGGACCCCCTTTAATATTTCTCGCAGGGCAGGTCTGCACTGTGGTTCAATCATTACACAGTTAACTATCTCATCACTAAAAATAAATATAAATAAATATTCTCTCTCCTCCCAAAAGCAATTGAATGAAATTATATTTAATAATGTTGATATTTCTGATTTATTAGTTTGAGTTCTATTTACTCAAATACAATCCACATTTCAAGGGCTAACATCAGAACATTTTATCTGCTATTATCTACAAGCAGTTAGAACCTTATAATAGATAAAAACAATAATCAAAATAAGGTCAAGTCTTAACAGTGTTCCTTATCAATGTTTTATATGCCCCTGAGGATACTGGTAAAATTTTGTTCTCCTCAGCTATAAAAAGGTCTCTCAGAATACAAGGAATAATCACATATTCAGAATAATTATAGCTCAAACTATGGCAATTGATACAAATCATTATTTCTTTTTTTTAATTAATTATTTATTTAGAGAGTGTGAGCAGGGGGAAGGGAAGAGGGAGAGGGACAGAATCTCAAAACCAGACTGCACGCTGAGTGTGGAGCCTGAGGCAGGGCTCAATCTCATCCCCCTAAGATCATGATCTGAGCCAGAATCAAGAGTCGGTTAATTAACCAACTGAGCCACCCAGGCGCCCCCAAAATCATTATTTCTAATGTTTGGAAAAGATACTCGTTTTTAAAAGAAACAGACTTTTCTCACTTATAAACTTTCAAAACTTGATCTAGTTGCCAATATGGAAAGATAATTTCATGTGACACTTATTCCTACGTGATCTGTCTTCTCTATTAATTTGCAAGCTGTTTAAGAGAGGCAACCATGACTCGTTCACTGCTATAACCACCGCAGGACACGGCTCAGAGAAGAACACAAGACTATATATATATCAGTTGAAAGCATTCTTTGAATACAGCTTTTTGTATATTGGAGAGTGCCTGCATCGAGGTTCTTTTCCTTTTGTTTCATCCTAACTGGAACATTTTCCACATTTACCCCAGGTTTACTAGAACAAAAAATAAAAAGAGGGGAAAGGGAAAAGAGAAAGAAGAGGAGAGGAAAAAAATTAGAGGAAGGGAAGTCAAAGGCAAGAAAAAAAAGGGAAATAAATAAGAGGAGTAAAAGGGACCAAAGAGGAAATGTAACTGCCCCTGGTTGTAATGGAAGCCACTTTTGTTCCTAGGAGAAGGGAAATCCTGCTCATACACTGAGATCCTAGAACAGCAATCCTGGGTTGTTCCCCATCCCATCCCTCTACCATTGTAGGTAACCAATTTTACTGGTTTCTGGTTTATTCTTCCTGTTTCTTCTTGCAAAAATAAGCAGATACGTGTTTATGTTTTCATTTCCCAATTCCTCCTTATACAAAAAATAGCATACTTTATATACTCTGGCAATCTGCTTTTTTTTTTCCCCATTTAACAATATCTCCTGGAAATCACTCCTTATCAGTTAACAGAGATTTTTTTTTTTTAATCAGCTGAATAGCCTCATTTTTTTTTTAATCCTGGTTTTTTTAAGGAAGAAAATAAATAGCTTTTTGGTGTCTTTGATCAATTTCAAGTACAGTAACTCTGTAAAAATTAGAAGGGTGGAACATAGGCCATTCTATTTGACTAATCAAGTTAAGACATAATTGCATGAATGGCATATTGAAATTACCATATTTCAAGAAATAACATTTATAAAATTCAATTAAGACTAAACATAAGATTAGTATAATTTCATTTTTATTGGTCAGAATGTTGTTGAAGATTTAAAAATTATTCAAGAATAATTACTATTGTACAGTACCATGAAAAAAATTGTTGAATTCTCTAGCATTATGGAAGGTAGTTGGATTTTTTTTTTCTAACATTATTTCAATGTCATCAAACATAATAGAGAAAACTAGCTTCTCCAATTTGCACTGCTTGAGGAATACAGTTTATGGAATATATGTAAGGATTATAATTATCTTCTCCTGTTATCTACATGATTTCACTATTATTATTATTATTTTGAGAGAGAGTGTGTGAGCAGGGGGAGGGTAGGAGGGGCAAAGGGAGAGGGAGAGAATCTTAAGCAGACTGTGTGTGCTGAGCACGGAGCCCAATGAGGGGCTTGATCTTACAAACTTGAGATCATAACCTGAGCCAAAATCAAGAGTCAGATGTTTAACTGACTGAGCCACCCAGGTGCCCCTGACCAGGTTATTACTATTATCAGTGTTATAGTAGTATATCAATATATACTTCTTTTTTTTTATTATCTTATATTAATCACCTTTACATCATTAAATTTTGATGTAGTGTTCCATGATTCATTGTTTGTGTATAACACTCAGTGCTCCATTCAGTATGTGCCCTCTTTAATACCCATCACTGGGCTAACCCATCCCCCCACCCCCCTCCCCTCTAGAACCCTCAGTTTGTACTTCTTAAAAATCCACAATATACATACAGAATACCACATCCATGAATTCTAAATAACAGTAGCAACAATAATAAGAGTTAAAATAAACAGTTACCCTGTACCAGATATTAAGTTCCTTATATTATTAAACTTTATAATAGCCAAAAGAAACAGACACAATCATTGCCTCCATTTTATGGACATGTTTCCAAAACTTGACCAATCATCACCAACCAGTCAGGGTTAGAGCCAGTATCTGAACCCAGGACGATTTCAAAACTCCTTTCCTGGACCCTTCCCTGTATTGCAGGGATATTTAAGTTTTCCTGTGCATGTTCCAGTTTTATTATGTACTGCCTGGTTGGGAATGTTTCATCCAAAAATTTTGTACCTGACTGTTTTAAATTTCTGGAGCCCTGTGTTCAGTCATCTTTAATCCTGTTCCTTCTAGATTCTTGTAAGATTGTCTTCTAGGATAAAGTTAATGTGACTGAAAAACATAAATACATAAATTCTATTAGAGAAAAACAGAGAAGACGAAGAATATACCATCTGGCAACTTTAACAAGCCATTATTTATCTGAGAAGTATATAGTTCAAAAATTGTATTAGCTCTATTATTAAAAAGTCAGCAGTAGAAGTGCTCAATTATTAAAAAGTTAATATTGTAAAATATAACCTTTAGATATTACATTTATAAGTTTTGAGACCATGCTTCAACAATTTGGACACTGTAACATATGAGAAAAAACACAGACTAAAAAAAGTTTAATTTGTAGTATGTCAACACAAGGAAAACGCAAGGAAAGCCATCTGGAATGTGAAAAAAGTAAAACTTTAAAACTTTTGGAAGAAAGTATAGAAAACATCTTTGCGACTCTTAGGGCAGGGAAAGATTTCTTTTTTTTTTTTTTTAAAGATTTTATTTATTTAATTGACAGAGAGAGAGAGAGGGAACACAAGCAGGGGGAGTGGGAGAGGGAGAAGCAGCCTTCCCGCCCTGCAGGGAGCCCGATGCGGGGCTCGATCCAGGGACTCCAGGATCATGACCTGAGCCAAAGGCAGTCGCTTAATCAACTGAGCCACCCAGGCGCCCCGAAAGATTTCTTAAATAAGACACAAAAGCATAAACCACAAAGAAAGTTTACTACATTAAAACTTTTTTAAAAATATGGCATACTAAAAGATGAAGTCAACAAAGGAAAACACATGCCACAGAATGGGAGAAGGTATTTTCAACATATATAACTGATGGCTTGCAAAGGATTTGCATCCAGAATTGATAAAGAATACCTAAAAATCAGTAAGAAAAAAAAATCCAATTTAGAAATGGACAAAAGACAAGGCAATTCACAGAAACAATTAATAAACATATTAAAAGATGCTCAAATTCACCATGGAAATGCAATCACAGTGAGATAGATCTCACCCATCACCTCTGCAAAATTAAAGGGGGACAATTCCTTGTGTTAGTGAGGATGTAGATCAAATAGCACACTCATACTGCTATAAGAAACATAAACTGGTATACTCACTTTAAAGAGCAACTCAACAATATTTAGGTCAGAGCAGTGTCTTTCATTCAATCTTTTTTTGATACATATATGTACCTGAAACAAAGTCTCACAACATAATTCTTACCCTTATCATATGAGGTACTTAGGGATATCTTCTTTTCTATTTTTTCTATCTTACTCTATTCTATTCTCCCCCTACTCTATCCTATTTTATCCTTTCCTATTTCATTTTTAAAAGAAAATGTTGGTCTCAACCCACAAAATAATTTCAAGATCACTAATAAGTCATGCCTTATAGCTTGGACAATGCTGGCCTAGACGAACTCTAGAGCATATATGCAATTGTTTGCAATGGCAGAAAACTAGAAATGGCAAACAGAATTGATCAACAGGATTCATCAACAGAATCTATAAACTGTGGTATGTGCATACCGTACAGCAATTAAAATAAATTATGCAGAATCAACGCAGATAAATCTCCAAAATAATTTTTGCCAAAAATCACTAAGTCACAGAATGGTACATACGATACACTATTTGATAAGTTATTTGATCTAATTTGATAAAGTTTAAAACATGCAAAAAACAATACTATTTGGTAAAATTTAAAAACATGCAGAAAGCAATACTATTTTAATGTGTTGTGGACACTGACATAGATAGATAGATAGATAGGTATATATAGATATATATGGCTGGACTTTGATGGGAATTTTTTTCCATAGGAAACTGTTTTTTTTTTTAAGATTTTATTTATTTGAGAGAGAGAGAGAAAGAGAGAGAGGGAAGGATCACAAGTAGGCAGAGCTGCAGGCAGAGGGAGAGGAGAAGCGGGTTCCCCACTGAGCAAGGAGCCCAATGCGGGACTTGATCCCAGAACCCTGGGATCATGACCTGAGCCAAAGGCAGACGTTCAACCAACTGAGCCATGCAGGTGCCCTTTTAGGAAAGTTTTGATGAAGGCGATGCTAAAGATAAAATTTTCCATGTAATTCTTTCAATGAATTGGTATGATTTCACTTTTCCATCTGACAAGACAGTTTTCAAAATGTTAAGCTTAAATTATATTAATCTGAGTACAGGAGAATAAAGTTACCCAATTTTTTTAAAAGATTTTATTTATTTATTTGAGAGAGAGAGAGTGCACAAGCAGGGGTAGGGGCAGAGGGAGAGGGGGAGGCAGACTCCCCTCTGAGCAGGGAGCCCAACAAGGGGCTGGATCCCAAGCCCCTGGGATCATGACCTGAGCCAAAGGCAGACGCTCAACCAACTGAGCCACCCAGGTGCCCCAAGGTTACCCAGTGTTAAAGAAAACACAATTTGGGAATCATAATACATCCATTCTAATATTAATATTGCCTTGACCATGGACATAATAATTCAATAAGGCTTGATAATCACAATTCATAAACCATAATTTCTTTTGTCATCAGAAACATAAAATTTTACCAATACCAAAGAAGATAACAAATAGAATAAAGAATAGGTGGTATATATATGCAATGGAATATTAGCCATAAAAAGGATGAAATCTTGCCATTTGCAATGAGGTGGATGGAACTAGAGAGTATTATGCTAAGCAAAATAAGTCAGTCAAAGAAAAACAAATACCATACGATTTCACGCATATGTAGATTTGAAGAAACAAAACAGATGAACACAGAGGGGAGAAAAGGAGAGGCAAACCTGAAAACAGATTCCTAACTATACAGAACAGAGAGAGCTGCTGGAGGGGAGGTGGGCGGTGGGATGTGGTTAAATAGGTGCTGGATATTAAGGAAGGCACTTGTGATGAGCACCGGGTGTTACATGTGTGATGAATCACTAAATTCTACACCTGAAACTAATATTACACTGTATGATAACTAACTGGAATTTAAACAAAAACTTGAAAAGGAGGTGCATCTGAGTGGCTCAGTCAGTTAAGCGTCTGCCTGTGGCTCAGGTCATGATCCCAAGGGTCCTGGGATCAAGTCCTGCATCAGGCTCCCTGCTCAGCGGGGAGCCTGCTTCTGCCGCTCCCCCTGCTTGTGCTCTCTCTCTGTCAAATAAATAAATAAAATCTTAAAAAAAAAAAAAACTTGAGAAAGAAAAAAATTAAAAAAATAAAACTGCTTACAAATTTCCCCCTTTTCTGCACAGGAGGGCCATGTTTCTTACAGACCCAGAGCAGAGGTTGGCATCTGTATCAAGAAGATCTTCACAGTGATGGTGTCACAGCTTAAGACAGTCGTGTGCAATTCTTACTCTGTTAATTTACTGGGTTTTCAGACTTACGACATTCATATTAAAGTGTCTATGCTTTGCAAAATAGTTCCTTATGCATTTCCTCATTCTGTTTAAATGTAATAAAAAGAAAACTATGTTATTACAGAATCATACTGTACTCACATTTGCCTTGCACATAAAAAGAAAATGGGAGAATAAATACCCTTTCAAAGCAGAAACTTCTGCCACTGATCTCTGTCTTCAGAGGACCTAAACTGCATCACAGGGCCAATGTTGTGAGTTCTTCCAAGAGTAATTTTCAAAAGCAAATATTTATCAACTAAGGTAATTTTTTGTATGACATTTCTTTTTTTCTTTTTTTACCTTTGTGCCAGTTTCTTGCCAATGTGGGAAGCCAAAAATCATATTATAATAGGTACATTATATAGTATATTGGAAAGTGATGGTGCCATAAAAATGAAAATGGAGCAGGACAAGAAGGATGAGGAATCCTGAAGGTTGATGATAGGGTTTTCAATTTTAAACAGGGTGGTCAGAGAACCTCCCTGAGTATATGATCTTTGAGGAAAGACTTGAAGAAAATGAAGTGAGCTATGAGTTCATCTAGAGCAAAATGATCCATACACAAAGTCTATCCAGTACTAAAGCTCTGAGGTAAGAAGGTTTTGAGCAGAAAAGTAACAAGATCTGATTTTGTTTTCAGAGCCACACTGGTTCTATGCTGATAATATTTCTATTATTTTATTTTTCTTTTTATTGAGGTATAACTGACATACAACATTAGTTTCAGGTATATAATGTAATGATTCCACATCTGTATACACTGTGAAATGATTAACACAATAAATCTAGTGACCACCTAACACCATAAAAAGTTACAATTTTTTCTTTCAGGGCACCTGGGGGGCTCAGTCGTTAAGCATCTGCCTTCGGCTCAGGTCATGATCCCAGGGTCCTGGGATCGAGTCCTGCATTGGGCTCCTTGCTCAGCGGGGAGCCTGCTTCTCCCTCTGCCTCTGCCCCTCCCCGTGCTTGTGCTCTCTCTCTCTCTCTCTCTGACAAATAGATAAAATCTTAAAAATTTTTTTTTTTCTTTTTCTTTCCTGTGACGAGAACTTTCAAGATCTACTCTCCTGGCAACATTCAAATATGCACCTACAGTACTGTTGACTATAGTTAGCATGCAGCACACCACATTTCCTTGACCTATTCATTTCATACCTTGAAGTCTGTACCTCCCAAGCCCCTTCACCCGTTTCATCCTTCCCCCTCAACCCCCTCACTCCTGGCAACCACCATTCCATTCTCCATATTCATGACTTTCGTTTTTTTTGTTTCTTAGATTCCACACATAAGTGAAATCATACAGTAGTCGCCTTTTTCGCATTTACTTCACTTAGCATAGTGACCTCTAGGTCCATCCATGTTGTCACAAATGGCAAGATCTCATCCTTTTCTATGGCTGAGTAGTATTCCATTGTGTATATATACCACACCTTCTTTATCCATCCATCTGTGGACATTTAGGTTGTTTCTATATGTTGCCCATTGTAAATAATGCTGCAATTAACATAGGGGTGAATATATCCTTTCAGATTACTGTTTTTATTTCCTTTCAGTAAATACCCAGAGATGGAATTACTGGATCATATGTGATTGTAATTTTTTGAGAAACCTCTGTTTTCCATAGTGGCTGCACCAACTGACATTCCCACAAATAATGCACAAGGGTTCCCTTTTCTTCACAACCTTGCCAACACCTGTTATTTCTTGGCATACTGATAACAGCTATTCTAACAGGTGTGACCTGACATCTCATTGTGGTTTTGACTTGCATTTCCCTGATGGATTTGTGATGTTGAGCATCTTTTCCTGTGCCTGTTGGCCATCTGTATGTCTCCTTTGGAAAAATGTCTATTCAGATCCTCTGCCCATTTTTAATTGAATAGTTTATTTGCTATTGAGTTGTAGGAGTTCTTTATATTTTTTGAATATTAACTCCTTATTGGATATATGATTTGCAAATATTTTCTCCCATTCTGTAGGCTGCCTTTTCATTTTGTTGATGGTTTCCTTTGCTTTTTAGTTTGATGTAGTCCCACTTGTTTATTTTTGCTTATTTTTGAGTCAGATACATAGTAGTATCTTATGATCCACTGTATTTGTGGTGTCAGTTGTAACTGATTATTGGTATAAGAGCAGACACCTCAATCAATGGAAGAGAATAGAGAGTCCAGAAATAAACCTATGCATATATGTTCAACTAATTTACAACACAGGATTCAAGAATATACAATGGGAATTAGGACAGGCTCTTTAATAAAGTGTTGGGAAAACTGAATAGCTACATGCGAAAGAATGAAACTAGACTACTCACCTTAAGCATACACAAAAATCAACTCAAAATGGATTAAAGACTAGAATGTAAGACTTGAAACCATAAAACTAGAAGAAAACATAGGCTGTAAGCCTTCTGACATTGGTCTTGGCAATGCTTTTTGGATGTAACTGCTCTTTCATTTCTGATTTTATTTGAACTCTATTTTTTTTCCTTGGTGAGTGTAGCTAAAGGTTGGTCAATTTTGTTTATCTTTTCAAAGAACTAGTTTTTAGTTTCGTTGATCTTTTCTATTAACTTTTTAGTCTGTTTCATTTCCACTCTGATCTTTGTTAATTCCTTCCTTCTACTACCTTTGGTTTTGTTTGTTCTTTTTCTAGCTTCTTTAAGTATAAAGTTAAATTATTTGAGAATTTTCTTATTTCTTTAGGTAGACCTGAATCCCTGTAAACTTCCCTCTTACAACTACTTTTGCTGAATCATATAGATTCTGTAAGTTATATTTCCATTTTCCTTTGTCTCAAGGTATTTTTTTATTTCTCCTTTGATTTTTTTGATTGACCCATTGGTCAATAGCATGTTGTTTAATCTCTGTATGATTTTCTAACCCTTTCTCTCCCTTTTCTCCTTCTGGGACCCTTACAATGCTAATGTTGTTCGACTTTATGTTGTCCCATAGATTCCTTAAGCTAGCTTCATTTTTTTTAAATTCTTTTTTTCCTTTTTATTGCTCTGAGTTCCACTGCCCTGTCTTCTTGATCACCCACCCATCATTTCTTCTGCTGCATCCAGTCTGCTGTTGAACACCCTCAAGAATATTTTTCAGTTCAGTTATTGTATTCTTCAGTTCCATGGCTTCAGTTGGTACTTTCTTATATATTCCTTTGTTGAAGTTCTCACTGTATTCATTCATTCTTCTCCCAAGTTTGGTGAACATCTTTTGACTATTACTTTGAGACCATAAGCATAGACGCTGTTGACCTCTAGACCAGGCAATCTGCAGTGTCCCCTGGGTGACAGTTGCAAAAACTGGGGCTTCAGACCAGTGTATAAGCTCCTTTCTGAGAGGTCCTGGCAATTTGTAGAGAGGCTGAGGGAAGGCAGAAAGATGGCATCCCCCAGGCTATATTCCCTTTGTAGCCTCTAGATGTGTGGCAGACCTGAAGTCTGCCCCTTGGGCTGAAGTGCCAGGACAAGTAAATAGGCTTTCACAAATAGACTGGGGATGTGTTTTAGTCTGCTGTCTGTGCAGTGCCCTGAGGGTAACAGCCTACCAAGAACTGTTTCTCCATTCATTATAGTCCTATGGAACCCAGGAACACAAGCATGCCTACCCACAGTATCATGGTAGAGGAAGAGTGCAAAAATGGCACCCACCAGCACCTCTGTCCCCAGAGAGAGTCCCAACAGTCCCCTGGGTCTGTCGCATCCAGCAGATGCTTTAAGGTTAGAAAACAAATCTTCTTCACATATAGTCTAGGCACTTTTCAAACTGCTGCTTTTGTGCTGATTCCCAGGGCAAGTGAGTCTTCACACAAGCCCTTTAAGAGAAATATCTCAGTTCTCTACACCCTTTAAGAGAAGTATCTCAGTTCTCTACAGCCTACCAATAGATGTGAGATCCATTGGTTTTCAAAGCTAGATGTTTGGGGAGCTCATCTCTACTTGCAGGTCCCAGGGGTTGGGGTACCTGATGTGGAGTATAAACCCCTCATTCATCAAGGAAGTTCCAGATTTGTGAGATTCTTCCCAACTGTGGGTTGCCACTCTGGCAGTTGGGTTTTTGGTGAAACCATCCATATGTAGCCCTTTCACTGTTGTGTTGTGAAGTAGCTATTCAGCTAGTTCTCAGGTCTTTTTCAGAGGGAATTTTTCCATATATAGCTGTAGATTTGGTAGGTCTGTGGGAGGAGGTGAGCTCAGGATCTTCCTACACCACCATTTGACCACCCCCCTCAACATTTCCTATTATATCTGTTTTCTTAAACTTGTACAGTTCAGCAATTTATTTCCAAATTATCCCTGTTTGGAACAGATAACTCCTTAATCTTACAGATTGTATTTTAAGAGTTTCCCCTACACTCTTAAAAGCTACACAGTTGGAGACTGGTGGATAAGAAGACAGTCTTTTGATAACTGAACATGATAAACATATCAATTTTTATCCTCTCAAAGAACAGGTCAAATAATTCAGTTTCCTACACAACATATATAATAAGCAGCCTCTACATATTATTGTTGGTAATCAATGTTAATCAGTGTGTTTGCTAGTAGGATAATGTGTCATATTACTTGGTAATACCTCTGACCCAAATAAAGAGTTAAGCTGATTATAGGACATACATTCATTTGCCTAATTTATTCAACAAATGTTGATCTGGTGCCTGTAGTAGGTACTAAGCTGAAAGCAAATTTACATAAAAGAGAAAACAAAATAATGTGGAGCAAAAAGATATCCACCTCCCAGGTGCTTGTGTCAACATTACTCCAACACAACAGCACTTGTGGGCCTTAAGATCTAATAAGTTAGACACCCTGTATCTATGAGAACAAAGCATTTTCCATAGAAATTGATATTTTGCAATTAACCAGGAACTTCTAAATGCTGATAACCATTCTTCAAAAGTAATCCCTGAAGTGAAAAAAAAATAGTAATTTCTGCAAAGAAAACCCAGTGTTTTATATATATATATATATATATATTATATTGTATATAAATATATAAATATTATTTTGTTTATTATATTATCATATATATTATACATATTACATTATTATATAAAATGAATTATTATATATAAATATACATTATTAATTCAACTTAATAATATGAGGTCAACTCTAAAACTATGCTTGAAAAATATAATATATAAAAAAGTTTTCTTGCAATATAGAACTCAATGCTTTTAACAAATTCTCTGATCTGGGCAATACAGTTGATGATGCTTTTATAATGAACTCCAGACCAAGTAACTGTCAATGGGGTAATGATGATTCCCAACCATATGCTAGCTGAACCATTAAATGGTATGTCATCTGTAAGTTATGAATGATAAAAATATAAGAAAACATGATCCCAATTATCACTTGTGAAAAAGGATGATAGCTATAATTTACCTCTACTTGAATGAGAGGTCATAAGCCTACTACAAATAACAGTAAAAATACCTACACAGCTGCTAACTAATGTGGTACAATTATAAACAGGATGGACAAAACTGAAAAACTAAAAGCACAACTAAAACAAAGGTACAACCTCAAAGGAAATGATATTGCCAGGTTTATAATAAGCATCAAACTGACTTAGAACACAGAAACATCATTGCTATTTTAATTATGTTCGTAAAAAGGTTTCCAAATTTCACCAAGAGAGATGAGGAAGATCTTCAGTCCCAAGCAAACTTGTATTAGTTTGAAGAGATTACTGAGTTCATCAAAGTTAGCCTTTTCAAACACACACAGCAAAAGTACCTTTTTCAAATATGAAAAATTATCAACATAAACTATATGAATGTTTTTATGTTGTTAAGCTAGTTAAAATGAGTTAGTACTTGAGAAATTTGTAAACCCATTTGAAATTTAGGTCCTTATAGATCTAGTACAATAAAAAAACAATCCTAACATGCCTATGAAATAAAATCCTAATTGTGAAAGATCTTTGTCCCACAACATAAACATTCCTTCAGCATGGTAGGCTTTCTTAGCCTTGGCTCATTTCCATTTGGGATTCATTTTGTTCAGTATCATAAACATTCAATGTAATACAGAACATATTATAATGTGATCACTATTTATGATTTACTTACTACCTGTCATCCACTGGTACTTGTTACCTCAAAATGTCTTCCAAGGAGAGATATACATAATAGATACTAGCTCAGGTTAGATTAGCAAGCCTGAAGACACATAAGACACACACATAAGATATATGTTGAAAAAAAAAAACTATTATGCCTTAAATTTCCTAAAAACTCTTATATTGTTAAGATGGGATCACCATGTGAACTTGACACATATTCCTTCCGGATAATGAAAGTGAGAAGGATACCTGCCTTCCACCGAAGGATACTATAAATATCCCTCCCAGAGAGGCAAACTATCTGCTCCTTTGAAGTAAATATCCCCATGTAGTCCTCTATTTTCAGCCTCAAACAGGAGTCTTTGATGTCATTCTGCTACCCTGATAATTCCACTCCTGGTCTCAAATCTCTCTTGTCTGGTCAATTTTGATTTATACTAATTCAACTCCAGTAAACCTCAAAAATAGTGGCATCTTAGGGGCATTTTAATTTCACTTTAACCAAGTGATAAAACCAAAATTAAATATGACAAACTCCTAAAGGCTTAGGCAAACCCCCATAGGTACCTTATATTTATAGTACCAGATTAATAGTTTTGATATTTAAACATAATGTTTGTAATCTACTTAAGTAAAGGGCCCAAAAGACACACTTTACTTTCTAAAACTGTTCCTCTCTATCAGCCTCTTTTGTCTAAGTCTTGTCTGGTTCATTCAGAAATCTCTAACAGAAATAATTTAATACCTTATCACATGACATCATACCAGGTGAACCTTCAACATAGTTTCAAATAAAGAAAAGCAATTGACCACTCTTAGAAAACAACTTCAAGGGGTGCGGCTCAGTCGGTTAAGCATCTGCCTTCAGCTCAGGTCATGATCCCAGGGTCCTGGGATTGAGCCTGCTTCTTCCTCTCCCTCTCCCTGCCGCTCCCCCTACCTGTACTTTCTCTCTCTGTCAAATAAATAAAATCTTAAAAAAAAAAAATTCACTAATCACAGTCAGAGAGACATTAAGAAGCAATTGCAAAGTACAGTAATACGTGCAGAAAATAGACACTTTTTCCTCAACACATCTGTAGTAGTCATTTGGTTAGTCTCTTCCACTTAAGAGCCCAGTCTCTTCATTTGATGTATTAGGTTAAACTGTAAAATTCTGAATAATTTGAACCCAATTTGGAAAAAAAATGTTTTACCTATATACTATAAAATAAGGTTTTATTTGTCACAATGGTCATGCTGTGGGCCCCCATCAAATTTATAGTGGAGAAGGGCGAGGAACATTTTCTCCCAGAAAGATAATTTGAAAACCTAGTTCTCTGTCTTGAACATCACCTTCAGTTTATCCTTCAGACCCACCATAACCATAACCATTGCAACCCACACCTGTACTCTCAGGCCTCTTTCTCTGCTCTTCTTTTTCATTTTTCATAGCTCTTATAATTTTCTAAATGAGAAACAAATATGTTTACTGGCAATCATTCTCTTCTAGAATGTACGCTCCAGAGGGAAGAGATCTTTGTCTATCTTGTTCACTGACATATCCTAAATACCTGAACAGAACCTGATGGGAAGTAATCACTCAATATTTGTTGAATGAATGAGTGACTACATACTGAGAATTCAGAACAAAATATTTCTGGTGTCAGATTTCAGTTTCATTTATACAAATATCTATTGTGCTCTAAATATGCGGGAGATAGAGCATACACATATAAATACGTATTATCTGACAGTGATAAGTGCTAAAAAGCCAGAGAGAACAGGGTAAGAGGTTGGAAAGAGAAAGCAGTGGCTATTTTAAGTGACATGAGTCACCTCTCTGAAGTGATGGCAATTGTTTTGAGCCTTGGATTAAGGTAGGTGCCATACATATATGGGTGGAGGGGGAAAATGAGCTTTGAGCATAGAGGAAATGGCAAATGCCTAGCCCCTAGGGTGGAGGAACACTTGGTAAGCCCAGCAAGCCCAATGAGGCCAGCATGGTGGAAGCGGGGTGTGCAGGAATGTATCATTCCAATTGCCTTTACCTGCTACTTAATAACATATATGTATACTGACCGCCTAATGCCCTGGGAAATAGAGGTTACCTTTCAGTTAGAGTACTCAGATTCTCTGATAGTAAGTGCTTCTTCTGTTCCAGCCCACAAATGTCTGTAACAGCACATCATAGAAGATTACAAGGCACAGTAATGACATTGTTAAAAACCGCTCCAAGTAGCCTCAGGAGTCACCAAACTGACTTTAACTAAGTACCACTGTGCAGGAAGATGTAAAGCCAAGTTTGAACTTGGTACTAGAAGGGTGCGAAGCCAGGCGGCTCAATAAACATTAAACAGTGACGCTCGTTCTGAGTCTGGGGGAAAGAGCGTCGTTGTCCCAAAGCAGTTGGTGAACTCTACCACGTTCATTCAGCTCTAAGGCTAAGTCGCCAAGAGCGGTAGGAGGCAGCTCCGTGACATGCATTTTGTGACAGTCCTGGACTCGCACTGCTCCATTTTATGTAACTTCCCAAAGACAAAAACAAAAAGTTCGCTCTGAACTCGCCTTCCAACTCAGGCCAAGGCGGAGCACTTGGAAAGTTTTCAGCATCTGAAAACTTCTATTTCCGGGGCTGAGCAGAGCAATACCTTCCTGCTTAAAGGTTTACGGCGATTCCTCCCATCCCTCCACAGCAGCTTCACCTAGCTTAGCCAAACTTTCTGTGCTGTCCCTCGACAGCAGGACCCAAGGTTGAAGGCATCATACTGAGCTAGCGAGCAGGTTCGGGGCCGGGAGCTAGGTGAGTGGGTTTTCGGGACACCAGCCTCGAGTCGAGGCGGCCGAAATGAAAACAGTAGCAGCCTACGCGGAGCGACGAATGGGGAGAGAAAGAGAAACTCTGAGGCAGGCGCCACCCCCGCAATCCGGAACGACGCCCTGCCTCGCGTGCGGGAGGCGGCGAAGCCTCGCGAGCCGCGACCCTCGTCCCGCGCACCCTGTCAGCTAGGAGGCTCGCGCACGCGCAGCGCCGCCAGGGCCCGCGGCCTGGGGGGGGGGGGTAACAATCGCAGAGTCGCGCGCCCAGCCCCCGCCGGCGGGTTTGCGCACGCGCGGCGACGCCTCGGCCCTAGGCCTGGGCGGGGGTGTAAACCCCCGGGGGCTGCTCGTCAGCCGTCGCTGCGTCCCGGAGTTCGGACTGAGAGGGCGGGGAGAAATGGCCCGTTGCGGGGGAATCTTGAGAGTGACCGGCTTCGAGTCCGGCGTCCCCTCTTGACTTCCTACGCCATCCTGTCCCCTTACCTCAGCGCAGGCCCGAGCCGCATCCGCTCCGCCCTCTGGGTCGCCGTTACTGCTCGGTCGGGGGCCCGGCGCAGCGACGAGTTGGCGCCTCCCCCTGAAGCCGCCCGGCCTCGGCGGGTTGCGTTCGGGTGCCAGGCTGGGGATGGGAAGGGAGGGGAGCGCACTCGAGGGGAGGGGGGCCGGCGACGGAGCCTCGCCCCTCCTCCTCTCGCCCGGCAGCCCACTGCCGCCCCCGCCCCTTGCCCGCCGACTCCCCGTCTTCTCCGAGCGAACCCCAGGACTGCGCCCCGCCTCGCCCTCTGGGCCCATCTCCGCCCTGCGGGACACCCCCACTTCTCCAGGGTTCTGGGGTCCCAGAGGCTTGAGAATTTGGAGATGCCTGACTCGGAAGGGTGAGGCGAGTGTGTGGTGCTGTGGGAAACCTTTTCTACGGTCCGTGTCCCGCCGCCTGTCTCTTTTTCTTGTGGTGGTCCCTCCATCAGGAAGCTCAAATCCCGTCTCACACGGTTTACCCCTGCTTTTCACCTCACTGCTGTGGGGCCGAAGTCCTGTACCCTTCTAATAACGAATGTTGAAATAATGAGTGATTTGTCTTGAGGGGGTGACCTGAGTTACCTTGGGACCAAGGTCTTCCGGAACAACCGCACTATCCCTTTACTAATTTTAATAATTTCTTGTATTACACTGTATTTCTGTTGGCCTTGGTAGGTTTTAGTAAAATGCACCACGGCTTAATAAAGTGCAATACTTTCTTCCACTTTACTACACTTAACGTTGACCTGAGTGGGTTTTGGTAAAATGCTTCACAACTACTGTTACTAGCTGTTCCTGTGAGGTAAGCTGAATGCCTTTACACAGGTTTTTAAATGAGGACACAGGTTCAACGTTTAAGTGACTTGCCAAAAAGTAGTACAGCCGGATAGACTGAGATGACAACCCACAGTGACCATGTCGGTGTTGTTTGGTCTGGTCTTTGTCATTCATTGGGAAAACATCCTTCCAGAATGTCTAGGTGTTTTTATTGCAGTTGTTGTAGTTGGCAGACGTTTATGTCTGTTATCACAGGATAGTCCATTAAAACCCAGAAAGAGGCTTGCATTTACTTGACTTTGTAGGTTGTAAGCAGGGCAAGAGTCTTACATGCATGGCATTGCCTAAGACAAGCTTTTCCCTTAAGACAATCAGTTACCCTTTGGCCTTTTAATATAAAAGGTAACATAACCATAATTGAAAGGACAGCTTGGGTTTTTTATTTGAAAAGTTTAATTAGAAGGAACTCCTTTGAAAGTATTTAAGGGAGAAGGTGGTCAGACTTAAGGAAGGTAGTGAGATAAGGTGGGGTTATTACTAAACATACCTTCCTTTTACTATTTGTGATTTTTATATCTCACTAGATTGTGAAACTCTTGAGAGCACAGATCATGCCTTATTTCTGTACCATAAAATGCTTAATAAATGTGGAATCAAATTACACTGATTACATGCCCTTTAGCTCTTCAAATATGCTTCCATACGTCATTAAGAGACCTAAACATAAGCATTAATCCATGGTTGGTTTACTCTCATTTTGGATTGTTTGTGCCAATTCTCCTGGGCTTGACTGCCTGGATAAACCGACCTCTTAAGAGTGGTTGATACCTAATCCAAAAAGGCTTTAAGTCACCTTTTCTTATACCCTGATCAGCTGTCTCCTTCCTCTCCTTGTGGTAAAGCTGCATAATACTGAGTCTGCATAAAAAATCCACTGGCTTATTTTTCTGTTCAGGAAAAGGCTTTTCCTCTGATCACCACCAAAGCTAAAATCCATCATTAAACAAGTTTAGAGCCGGTTCATTAGACAGGAATTGTTTCTAATTCAAACACTCAAGTTCTCCTGCCACCTTTTCCCCTTTATCCAGACTATTTTGTATTTAAGGCATTTTAAGAGTCACTATTTAAAGAACAAAGTTATAGAAAACCACTTTCATACAGAATGTAATGCATAATTTACAAATCAACCTCTATAGTAATTCTTTCTCTAAAGGTATAATACTTTACAAATAAGTATTTTAAGATTTAGGTATTTTTAAAATAACTTTAATACCTTAAATATACCTTTTGGGGCGCTGGGTGGCTCAGTCATTAAGCGTCTGCCTTCGGCTCAGGTTGTGATCCCAGGGTCCTGGGATCGAGCCCCTGCATCGGGCTCCCTGTTCTGCGGGAAGCCTGCTTCTCCCTCTCCCATGCCCCCTGCTTGTGTTCCCTCTCTTGCTGTGTCTCTCTGTCAATAAATAAATGAAATCTTTACAAATATATATATATATATATATATATACCTTTTAAAATACTTTTTAAAGGTCATGAAGTTCCCTTAGGACTTTTTAAAGGTACTAAGGTGATTCTAAATGATAAAAAAGCATAGGCTTTCTCCAGTTTCCACCATGAATCCTATCGCTAATGGAGAACTTTTGTTAAGATGTGATTGTAGCAAGAATGATCAGAACAGAGGATTCAACAGGTATAGTCCCAAAATATAGAAGAGGAAATTTCCTGTAACAAATCTAACCTCTAGAGCAGTTGGGAAGAAACTTTTAGAATACCTCTATTTTTATCTAAATTAAGAAATGAAACTTTACTAATATTTAATATGTATATTGACAATAGTGCATTTTTTTTGTAATCCAAATACATGACCAAAAATAGAGACCACTTCTCTAGAGTACCATCAGTTCTGTAGGAAGCATCTGAGTTCACTGCATGTTTTGACTCTATAATATTTTAAATACAATAATTTGGATTTATACAACATTTTAAGTATAATAATCTTGAAATGTATTTAACATTGAAAATTTTAGCTTTGTTATACTATGCAATAAGTAAATGTTTATTCTTTAACCACTTTTAGCATGAGTTGTTTATTTAACAAATCCTGGTAATTTGTATATTGTTTCTTTGCATTATCATAGAACTGAGAGTTTAAGTATAAATCCTCATTTTATAGATGCCCAGATTATGAAGTAATTTGTCTCAAGTCTTTGGATTCATAGTTTCAGTGCTTTTTCCAATGCATCATCCCACTCATAGGACAAATAGCAGAATCCCATTATCCATCAAATGAATGATAACAACAATGCCATTGCACAAGATGGGAAGGTGAGGTATTTCTCATAGAACTCTAAGAGGAAGAAATTCTTTTTTAACCTTTTACTTCAAAATAATTATAGATTCACATGAAGTTGCAAAAATAGTACAGAGAGGTCCCATGCGCCTGCCCCCACTTTCCCTCACTATGTTTAAGGTAATAATACACTGCAAACACGAAGATAAAGCAAAGACTTGGATTGAATCAGCTGACCAAACTCTGGGAAAACTAACTGGCCAGAAGCTGAAGGTTGAAAAGGACTGTTTTGGGGCAAAGAGTCTGAATGAGGGGAACTGTTCTAGAGAAAAGAAGGAGGAGAAGGGAAAGGAGGAAGAAGACCATGAAACACAACACATTCCTTGGTCAGAAGAGAAGTGATAGCCTCTATACAAGGTAGGTATTTTTTGTGCTTTTTTTTTTCTTTTGGTCTATTATTTCATCATTTATCATTTCTTTTAAAGTATTCCAGATAATGTCATTGCTATCGTAACCTCTATCCCTACAGATCACAGCAGGTTTGCAATAAAAAAGAATAACTTTCTGACTCCATCATCTAAGGGCAACCTTGTAGGAATATTAGCCCTCCTTAAAGCCCATAGGGGCTGGGAAGATGGAGTATTCTAGTATAATTCTGTAGACACCATGTAGCATCCTCCTCTTTTGCCACTCCTGAGTGAGGACAGGAGACCCTTCTGGGGTCCTGGCTACTCCCAGTTGTGTGGGAGAGAGTAAGTGCCCAGGCCACTCCGCTGGAGAAGGCACAAAGGCAGCACTGCCCAGCTCTCTGTGTTTTAGAGAGATGTCAGTTCTGCTTTGGCTTTGCAGACCCTTCCTCTTTGCCATGCTATATGGCATGGTGTATCCCAGCAGGGTGCTAGGATACAAAGCAATGAAGATAAGATACATGTACATGTTACTGCGGCAATAATGAGAGAACAACAAACTACCAGAAGGAGGTCAAGAAAGGCTTCCCAAAAGAAAAAAAACTTTGGCGTTAAGTTTTAAGGATGTGCACAAGTTAGCTAAGAGACCAAACATTAGGGATGGGAGTGCTAGGGAAGGGAAGCATTCCAAGTAGAGAAAGAGTATGATCTGTTCGAGAATTGTAAGCTGCTCAACAAGGCAGAACAAAGGATATGTGGAGGGGATAGAGTAATAGTAGAAGACTAAAGTAGCAATAATTTCTTGAGTGCTTTCTTGGGTTGCACTCTTTATAGTACATTGTCTTAATTAGTCCCTACCATAAACTGCAACTTAATTCTGGCCCTGTTTTTCAGATGAAATACTAGAGACTTAACTAACTTGCCTAAGGTCACATAACTAGTAAGCACCGGCTAGGACTCAAATCTATCTCTGATTCCAATCTGGAGCTCTTTCCATTTGACCATGTGGCCCCTTTCCACATGAAGTAGAAAGCAAAGTGGCCAAATAATAAAAGGGCTTGGCAATGCAACAGCAAGATATATCACCGATCTAACAACAGATTTTAAGCAAGAGAATGACATAATGCCCTTTGTGTTGAGGAGGGCCCCCTGTTGTGCAGTGGGGAGGATGGTGAGCCTGGAGCCAGGGAGGTCATGTTAAGACTCTATCCAGTCAGCCCAGGTAGGACAGTAAGAGTCCTTGAACTCAATGCAACAGTTGGATGGGCTTAGAGAAAGAAAATTTTGAGAAAATTTTGATTATTTTGAGAAAACCTTAATATACTTCTCCATAATAATAATAAGTCAAAGAAATAGAAACATTTTAATTGATGCTGGGAGCATATTGAATATTGATAAAACTCAATATTCAATATTCATTTTTGATAAAAAATTTAATAAATGGCTACATATATGCACTGGAAGCTAGCTTCATGTTTAACAGTGAAATTCTAACAGCATATCCATTAAATATTGGAATAAATACATACTTAATACTCTAATGCTATTCTGGAAGTACTAGCTAATGCACTTAGATAAGAAAATAAAGCAAGGAATATGAAGACTAAAAAGGATGCAGAAAATTTATTATTTATAAACTATGCAATTAGATTTGTTGGCTAAAGGGATACACACAGCTCCTTTCCCCTACCTCCTAGCTCCATTCCAATTTTGGACTGATCAACTTCAAAGGCATTTTACAGGTACCCTCTCAAGAGAATGGAGCTCTTCTGTGCCCTGGTAGCACATTGTCCAGTGGAGCTACTGGGAAGGGCTCTTGTGACTCTTTTAATAGGGCTTGAGGAAACAATGTCAGAGCCCCCCTCTTGGGAGATAGTCAACATATTAACTCCACTTGTGGCTTTTCATTCCTTGTGCCTGAAAGGCAAGACAAGCTCAGTGATGTAGTCTAACTGCCCCAAGTTTTGGAGCAAACACTTTTTTATTCTTGCATAGCTTTCTCCTGGCATTGCAGGGGCAAGAGCCACAACTGAGGATGGGATTCTAAGGTAGAAATAAACAGGGAAGATTTCCTGCCTGCTTTTGTTCTAAATCATGTAGGCATATATAATGTACTGGTATGGCCCAATTTGCTGAGTTTAACATTAGAGCCCAGGGCAAATCATCACATAATAGTGATCATTTGCCTTGCTCCATTTTTTTTTTCATTTGGTTTGGTTTGGTTTTTGTTCATTTTAACGGGGCGTGTGTGAGTGTGCACGTGCGGTGCACATGTGTATGTATTTTTCTTGGGGACTTTAGAGAAAAGAAGGTCAAGAACAGGATTTGGGTTTTTCTGGATTTCCTTGTCAAAACACACATTAGTTGTTCCCACTTTTGGCATGACCTATGTATACCTCAAAAGCCCAAGAAACACACTGAAAAACTTTTAGAAATAATAGAGTTTAGTGATGCAGCCAGCTCAAAATCAATACACAAAAATCAATATGAAGAAAACTATAAAACTACTGAGACAAAGGAAGGCAAAATGGAGAAACAGCTATTTGTAGATAGGAAGACGCGATAATATAAGGATGCCAATTTTCCTAAAATTAATTTAAGTGTAACATTGTCTTGATAAAATTTTCACTGACTTTATTTAAATAATTCTAAAATCTCAAAAGTGTAGTTTGGGAGAGCCCTTTGGAAGGCTTGACTTTAGGTATTAAATTTGTCCTTTGACTCAATAATCCCGCCTTTAGGAATTTATTAGTATGAAAAGATTATGCAGAAAGGTGTATAGCATTTTTATAATTGGGAAAAGTAGAAAGCAACCTATATATTCTATAAACAAACTAGTTAGATAAAGTATGGCAAATACTGTTGATTGTCCACCTAAAAGCTACCCTCTCTTTCTCTCTCTTTCTTCCTCTCTTTTTCTTTTTTACTTTTTATTAGGGGAAATTTCAAACATATACAAAAATAGACAGAATGATTAATATGTCCCCCATGCACCTGTCATTCAGCTTCATGAATTAGCAATTCACAGCCAAACTTGTCTTATCAGTACTTCTCTTCACCACCATATTATTTTGAAGCATCTTATCATTTCTTATCATTTCATCTGTAAATATTTCAGTGGATGTTTCCTAAAGATAAGAGTCTCTTTGAAAAACAACCAAAATACTATTATGATATTTTGAAAAATAACACTAATTCCTTGATCATGAAAGATCCTTTCAGAGTTCAGTTTATCTTACAAGTACCATATGTTTTTTTTTAAAAGTTTGAGTGACTTGGGATTCAAAGTATACATGTTGCAATTGGTTGATATGTCCTTTAAGTTTCTTTTAACTCTCCAGCACCTTTTGTTTCCTTGCAATGTATTTGTTAGAGACACCAGGGTTCTTTGTCCTCTAGATCTTCCAAAATCTGGAATTTCCTGAAGGCAGTCTCCATATTTCCCATAAATTAGTAACCTAGAACCTTCCTTATATTCAGGTTTTATTTTTTACTTTTTTTGGCAAGATGACTTCTAGATGATGTTGTGTCCTTCATTGAGAGGGTTATAATGTTGGATTGTTTCTGCAATGTTAATAGTTGTTGATACTCAATGCCTATACCATGTTATACTGACTGAATATGATACACTGAATTAAATACTAATGTAATTCAGTAGATATTTTAAATGGTGCAATCCTAACTCTATCATTTCTTCTTCATTTATTAGCTGGAATACGTCTATAGAGGGGAAATACTTTCCTCAATGATTTGATTTCCCGGTGATATAGGACACACATGATTCTTTCTCTTAATTTGCCAGTTTTCAAAACAATGAGTTGTTTCCCTAGCATGCTCCAATTGTGGACCCAAATGAGTTTGCTTGCTATCATTGTGCATTCATGGATTTAAACTTGCTTCTTGTGTTTCATCTCCTCTTTTTCTTGCTCACAAGAACCCTGTTTCTGTTCAGGTAAGTAATGCAGTGAGTCACAGAGAAGAAATCCTAGCTTGACTGGACTCTATCTTATTAATTCATTCTCATTTGGCACTGTCTAAGGTGGGGCATATGACTGGGTCCTGACTGTAGACACATATGAGGAAGATCACTTCCAAGAAAGACCCCTCCACACACTCAGGTGCCCCCCTTCTCCCCCCATCCCTCCGACCCCAGCTTTTTTCATATATCACATGAGGACTTGATGTTTAAGAGAGCTGCTACTCAAATTGGACACATCCCAGTGGATACATGTGATACACAGGCACAGTATGAACATTAATACTGCAGATCTAGACTTATTGACAGAGGAAGCTATCTTATGATATGTTGCTGATACAGTACACATTGTTAAAACTATTTACATAAGATTGACACAAGCGCATATATTTACACCAAGACTTGCCTGGAATTAAGTTCACTGACTGATGAGAGATTGGTGAATTCCCACTTTATTTGTTGTATTTTTCTATAAGGTATAAGGTTTAAATTTTTATGTAAATAATAAACTTTTTGGAAAGTATGATTCTGGGCAATTCTCACTTCTCTCATGTTACTTATAATGAATTCTTTTAAAAAATATATCCCATCATAAAAATTCTTTTTTATAAGACCCCATAACTCGCATCACATCACATGATTTTTCTGCATAGTATAATCGTCATGCAGGAAATGTTTTGATTCTGGAATAACATTTCCTGGTAAACATTTTTGGAAACATTTTAAGCATTTCCTGATCTGAAAATTTTTGTGACTTTTTTTTTTCCTTTGGGTATATTATTGTTATAATCAACAATACTGTTGAGCCCAGTGGGACATAATCATCCTGTTGAAGAAAAAACTTTCAGAAAAACATGAGTTTTATTAGAGACATTTTCCAGTCACTAAGAAAATACAATTGGCACAATTTTCACTTTGTGGTAAGAATAAGAAGTAGTCTCCCTTTAGCCTACATTTTAAGAAATTTCAATATCTTTGGCATACTTAATCTCCCAAGAACTGCATATTCTTAAAAACAAAAAGATATTAAAAAAAAAAAAATCTAGGCCTCCACAGAGTAAATTGAAGAAGGGCCTTTTTTCCTATTGTTAATTATCCTTTATGTGGCTGGTTCTGCCAGCACATCAGCACAGGAAGCCAGGGCTATGCCAACCATGACAGTAATCAAAGGAAATAGAACCAACAGCTCCCTATGCTCTGTGTTACCGTAGTTAATGGGGCAACTTCACTGAAGGAGATAAGAATCTAGAAAGGCAGTTCCTTGAGGACATTGATGAATTTTAAACAGAGATCAGATACAGTCACCAGGATGGCATGGGGAGACAGAAGGATGTAGAGAAACAAATGGAGAAGTGGCTGCAGGAGTCCATATGAGAGACAATGCAAGCTGGAATTTGAGCAGTGATTTTGGGATGGAGAGGAGAGAAGAAAGGAAGGAGTAAGCCAATACTTTATATAGCCTCTCTCTTGTTCTCTCTTAACATCAGTGGAGTCTTCAGCAGGATTTACTTTGTCTCAGCTGGGGTATGGGAAACTGAGAACAAGGTTTCTTCTATCCACCCTTGGGTCAGAGCTTTGAAGGAGGAACCATTTGCTTTTTCCTGGCAGCCAGCATGGAAATGATGAAACTCTGTGCCAAGTCATTTGCCAGTTTGTTGTGTGGTCTGATAGATCGAGCCACTCCCAATGATTGATAGTAGGACCTATCTCCCACTACAGATAGGGATGCGGGCTTGACCCCAGTGTAGATAAAGTAGGCCACCAATCCCAAAGCCATATTATAGCCTTGACATCTTCTCCCTGTTCCTTCAGTGAAGTGTTATTCCTCACGCCCTCACCTGGGAGTGTTCTTATAACTTCTGGAGTGGACCTGGTCATTTATAGCCTTCCTGTGTAATTGGCTCTTCACCCAAATTGCTTTGAGGGGACAGACTGTATTGAAGCCTGGTCAAAGGTCAGACAAGGCCTCTGACTTCTCTGCAACAACAGGAACTCAAAACTGATGTTACCCCTCCAGCCTGAACCAATGTTGGTCTGAGAAAATATTGTGGCATATCTGCAACCTGGAGGGAAATCCTGGGACTGTCTCCCTGCCAAGCCATTCAAGAATCAGGATCTTAGATTTGCTCTGGGTCAAGAATGCTGTCCCAACCAGTGAAAATACAAAGCATGGGTCAGTGAGAAAGTATGAGTCCCACCTAGAAGAAACTTTATTGAGACTCTACTCTTTAGAACTGGTTCTATTTAATCCTGCCCCCTTCTGAGATTCCTATCTGGTGTGCTAGTTCCTAGCCAGGGTTTCATGTCTCAGACCCAAGTCACTAGAGAACACTTGGAAACCAGTTCACTGTCTTATTTTTGCAAGGCTTTGTGTAATGTTTCTAAAGCTTAGTAGTATAGTCTGGACTGATGATGTCATATATATCACAGTGCAATGAGAAACAAAATGAAATTTCTAACTCTTTTTGTACATTGAAATAATTGCCTGTGTCATGAGTTGAAGTAAGGCCACCTTTTGGGGTTCCTAAAATTAAAGTTAGGAGGGAGGGCTGTAGAAAATTTCTCACCCTATTCCCTAGAACCACCTAGCCTGGTATATGGTCCATGTACTGAACCCTTGTCCCAACATCACCACCCAAATGGCTATCAATGCTATTCCCAGAGCATTTCCCAAGCAGCATATAGAAGGAAAAAATAAAGAGTAAGACTTTAGGCAAATTAGGAATCAATTATTAGTCAATAGTTTACAGCAGGGCTGCAAGATAAGCAGGACATACACCATCAAGAAGCCAGGAAGGGGTGACAAGATGCTGCCCGACTGTGGCTATACTTGAGGTTCTTATACTCATCTCTTACCTCAAGTCACTTCAATTCCAATCTCTTTCCACAGGCTTTGACAGGGCTTTCTTTTGGACTTCTCTATGATTAGGATTGACAGTAGCTCTTCTCTGGCTCAGCTCTGGGCTTCAGTGTCCTTTTTGTCTCTCCACAAACCCTTGTTTCCAACCCTTCCACCTTTTGTCATCTCCATCTGTGACCCAGGACTTCCTCCTACTTCGTGCATCAGAATGTCCAGGTCCTAGTTTAACCAGTCTTCCTGGTTCCTAAGGCCTCAGCTCTTCCTTTTCCTTTTCCATGTGGGGCAACTCAAACCAGCTCATGGTTCAGATGCGTCTCCCTCATCTCCCTATAAGCTCAGAGAGATCCCTGCCCCAAACAGACAATCCTCAGAAAGCTCACTGGTTCCCTATTTTGTCTTTAGTGCTTGGGACTTGAAGGTGATTTATTATTCTCATACCAGGGACACTCTTTCCAGCCCACCTTGGAGGATACAGGGCATCCCTGACTGCATACATCCTGCGAGGGAGAATTGTGTTTTGGCAGTAATGCCGGAAAGCCAATTACCTCTGAGTCGTGCATTTCTCTATTGTTCACACGAAGAGTATGCAATCTTGTGTCAAAATTATTTTCAGACAAACATTGATGTTTTCAGCATTGCCCCCCAAGCTGCTGTCTTAGCATATCTCATTTGCCCTGAGCTGATGTGACCTTAGAAATAAATTAGTGATAAGACATGAACGATGGGAAATGATCTGATGTGTGGAACTATGGCAACAAGGAGAAAAGGAACTAGCATTTATTTGTACTGTCAATGTACTAGTTACGAGACACAATTAATCACAATCATAGTCATAATATTTACTGTATGCATATCACGTGTAAGGCCCTGTGCTGAACCCTTATAGATGACCTAATTTAATCCTTACAACAACCCCATGAAATAAGCACCATGTTACTGTCCTCGTTTTGTGAATGAGAAACTTAAGCTTAAAGAGGTCAAGTAACTTGCTCAAGATGAACTGGGTTTCAAGTCGTGTTTGAATCTCACATCTACCAAGTTTTCTCTCTCTCGCTCTGTTTCTCTCTCAACTTTCTTTTTATTAGACTTCCCATAGGTTTGACTCTTTTATTGCTCTCTTCAAATAATCAGCTTTTGGCATTGTTAATCGAGTCTACTTTTCTTCCTGTTTTATTATTTTCTGCTTTTATTTTTATTGATCTGTTCTTTCAACACTCCTTGAATTTATGTTGTTCTCTTTCTAGCTTCTTGAGTCAGTGCTTAGAAAATTTGTGTTCTAAACACATGTGCTTAAGGCGATGAGTTCTCTTCTGAGTGTTATTTTGACTACAACCCACAAGATGTTAGCATTTTTATCATTTCTGAAGAGTATACTTTCAATTCTCATGTCCTCTTTAACCCAGAAGGTATTTAGAAGTAAGTTTAGATAACCAGATTTTTTGGTGGGGAAGGAGTACTTAACCTTTGGTTAGTAGTTTTTACTTGAGTACCTTAACAATCAAAGTAGCAGTCTGTTTCTGATATTATGAAAAATATGAGTATCTTAATGCTACACTGAATTTTGCCATTTTCATTTATGTTGTTCTTCATTGGAGGAGAAAAACCATAAAGGAAAATATTGGTAGCCCATTTCTTTATTATTTATATAGTTATTTACTTTTTGCGGAGCAGGTGGGTAATGTCTTTCTGCTAGAAGGAAAGTTCCATGAAGGCAGGGACTTTGTTTGACATCACTGAATTTTCAACATCCAGAACAGTGCCTGCCTAGCACATGGTAAGCACTCAATCTATCAATCTCTCTATCAATTGCTATATATGCAGCTTTAATGAGGTATAATACTATACATACCTATGTATAATATATGTCTATATGTGTATGTATGTATATGTACAGCTTTATTGAGGTATAATTGACAAACAATAAACTGCACATATTTAGAGTATACAGTTTGCTAAGTTTTAACATAGGTACACACCCTGGCAACTATCACCACAATCAAGATAATGAACATGTGTTACCCCCAAAAGTTTCCTCATGTCTATTTGCAATCTTACCACCACCATCCTCATGTTCCTTTCTCCAAAAAACGACCTCCTTTCTTTTTATTTATATCTTCTAAATGTTTATATAAGTGATATTATACAGTATGTACTCTTTTTTTAATCCATCTTCTTTCATTTAGCATAATGATTTTGAGATTCATCCATGTCGTTACATGTATCAATAGTTCATTCCTTAATTTTATTGCTTATTAGTATTCTCCTGCATGGATACAACATAATTTGTTTATCTGTGTACCTGTTAATGGACGTTTAGATCTGTGAACAACTGTGTATAAATTTTTGTATAGATATATAATTCAGTTTCTCTTAAGTAAATTCCTAGGAGTGGAAGGGCTGGATCACATGGTAAGAATAAGAGTTGTTAAAATCTTTTCCAAAGTGGCTGAACCATTTTACATTCCCATGAGCAATATATGAGAATTCCAGTTTCTCCACATCCTCACCAAAACTCAGTATGGTCAGTCTTTTAAATTTTAGACATTCTAATAGGTATGTGCTAGTAACTTATTGTGGTTAATTTGCATTCCCCTAATGACTACTGGTGAGGTGTGGGGAACGGGCACTTTTATGTATTGATGGGGGGTGCCTGGGTGGCTCTGTTGGTTCAGCGTCTGCCTTAGGCTCAGGTCGTATTCCCGGGGTCCTGGGAACGAGCCCCACATCGGGCTCCCTGCTCAACAGGGAGGCTGCTTTTCCCTGTCCCTCTGCAGCTCCCCCTGCTTGTGCTCTCTTGCTCTCTCTTTCTCTCAAAAAAAAGATAAAATCCTTTAAAATATATATATATATTATGCATTGTTGATGGGACCATACATTGGAACCCCTTTTTTGTATTGCAAACTGAATTTTGATAGTTCATTAAATATGAACAAACATTGACATAGTAATCCTATTTCTAGAAATCTAGAAACCTATTCTGTTATGAACTGGGCATAAAAGCTATCAGGCTAAACTCAGTTCTTTCCATAATTTTCTTCTGACTCAGAAGTGGTATTCTTAGACCTTCTTGCTAGTCAATTTCTATTTCTCCATAACACTTTGACAGTGGTTGGAGTGTATGAATTGTTCAGTCCTGCAGTGGTGATTTAATCTAAAATGCAACTAGAAATCTTAGTTTAAAGATGGAAAACATGATATAGTATTGTAGATTGGAGCTTTGCTTTTCTTTTCTTTCTTTCTTTCTTTTTTCTTTCTTTCTTCTTTCTTTCTTTCTTTCTTTCTTTCTTTCTTTTCTTTCTTTCTCTTTCTTTCTTTTCTTTCTTTTTCTTTCTTTTTCTTTCTCTCTTTCTTTCTTTCTTTCTTCTTTCTTTCTCTTCTCTCTTTCTTCTTTCTTTTTCTTTCTTTCTTTCTTTCTTCTTTCTTTCTTTTCTTTCTTTCTTTCTTTCTTTCTTTCTTTCTTTCTTTCTCTTTCTTTTTCTTTCTTTCTTTCTTTCTTTCTTTCTTTTCTTCTTTCTTTCTTTCTCTTTCTTTCTTTTCTTCTTTTCTTTCTTTCTTTCTTTTTTCTTCTTTCTTTCTTTCTTCTTTCTTTCTTTCTTTCTTTTCTTTCTTTCTTCTTTCTTTTTCTTCTGCCTGCACAGCACATTTGGTTGCAGCACCCCATTTCTCTTGGGGAATGCTTTCTCAATTCCATACAGTCTGGATGGGACTATCAATCATACTGCCCATTACTCTCTAGCTGTGGGGTGGTCACGTGACCTACTCATGGTTCATTATAAGCTTGGTATACTGATTAATCTAGGAATGGACATACAGTTCAGCAGGAAAAGAGTTTTCCTCTGGATTGATACACAAACGTGAGGAACCAATTGCTTTTCTGCTGGGGTTGCTGTGCTGGGAAAATGTGAACCTGGTGCTGTCAGTGAATGTCTTCTCGAGCTGCATGGAGGAAGCCTGTCTTTAGTGGAAGGGAAAAGAGACCAACAGACAGAAGTAAACAGATGCAGATGTGGAAATGAAGAGAGATAGAGATGAGGGGGTGGTGAAGAGAAGGAAATGAAAAAACAATAATCCTTATTATGCCTAAATCCAAATTCATCCCTGGCCTTCCCAGTTTGATCCCAGTTTGATAAGCCACCTTACTTTCTCCTTCAGCCTTCCTGTCTCTCTCTTCCTTGAGTTAACTTGTCTTGGGTTTCTGAACTTGCAAGTGACAGAATACAAATTGCCAGCTATCATTGTCTCATCTTTGAGCCCGATCATGAGTCTACTCATACAAACTCGTGTGAACAATGTAGTTTTCTAAATATTTCACAGAAGAGAAAAAAAGGAGGAGGCTGACAAGATATATCCACAGCACACAGCCAGCAAACAGTCATAGGGGTTCCTTGTCTCTCCATTCCTAATCGAGGTGGTTCCCTTTTGATTCTCCCACTTCACAACCTCCAGGTCCTTTGGTTCCTTCTGTTACATGGAACAATTTAACTATCATTTTTTATCACTTGAGTATTTTCTCGAGGTTCTGATTTCTATCCCAAGTACTTTTTCTTTAAAACTAAAACCAATGTATCTATTTTATTTTAGATATTAGTTGGTCTCAAACTGTAATTCTTAAGGCATGACTTCTTGGTTAAGTGGAATGGAGTATGTGATTCACACACCCCTGTATGCCCAAAGCAAGCCACTAGCAATTGCTGCCATGAAAACTGAAAGTGCTCAAACATTTGTAAATGAAGAGAAAGGGACCAGAGATAGAGATGCTTGGGTCATTCCTTAGGCCAAGCTTTGATCAGTTTACCAACTCAGCTATATGCAAGGAAGAAATGGAGCAGATCATCAGAAAGGGCTACATCCATGCATCCATGCATGAAGTCTTTTATTGCACAGTGGTTCTGCCCAAGAGTAATCATGACCCAGGATTAGTTCTGGAATCAAATTAGTATTCCCTCAATGGGAGGAGAAGAGGAAAGGATGAAGATGGTATGGCAGAAGCTACTGTTTGTCCCCACAATATCAGCTCTCTTCTTCTTCAGTAATAAAAGCCTTCAAATTTAGTTGGGTTCTGGCCACCTAGAATAAAAGCTGTATTTACCGGCTGCCCTTAAAGCTATGTGTGGTGTATGGCTAAGTGCTAGACAATAGGATGTAAGATGATAGGTGTCTTGAAAGTGTCCTTAGAGGTGCGGGGATATGCCTCCTCCTCCAGTTTTCCTCCTTGTTGGCCAGCATGCAGATGTGATTGCAAGATCTGGAGTAACCTCTTGGGCCACAGGTAGAAGTCACATGTTTAAGATGGCAGAGCAACAAGTTAGAAGGAGTCTGGGTCTTTGATAATTGTGGAGTTGCCATAGCAGCCTCTCTCTTATGAATCCTCTGCTCATTGTAGCTGAACCTATTTTAACTGATACCAATAGAGATATCACCTACTTTATTGAGGTAATATCAAGAAGGCCCTGAACTCTATGCTAAGAAATGTAGATTTTTTTTAATACATGATAAGGAACAAATAATGGATTTTTAGATATGAAGAAAAATTCATTCATGTTTGTAGTACTCTTGCATTTTCCCTTTACATCACTAAGAACTAGAGCACAACTTTTAAAATTTCATGCGTAGATCATTAACCACATGAGCAAAGAGAAGAAAGGGAACAATAGAGGTGAATTTGCCAATCTCAGTCTTCCCTTAAGACAAATTTAGTACTGATATGATATACATAGGAATTTCTAAGAAATGAGTGGACAGTGTTGGAATAAAATTTTCAGTTAATAACATCTATTTTTTTTCTAGCTCTGGAGATTTACTCGTCTTTTGCATAAAATTATTTACTCTTTTCTTTTTGGATTAATAATCAGTAATGGAGCACTAGTAAGTAGGAAATAAATTAAAATTAAATAAGAAACTAGGGTGGTACAATGGACATTTGTAATTTTTGGCTTCCCAAGTTTCATTCTCTGGTTCTAACAGCACTGTGGTTTCCTGTAGAGGAACTTCCACTTTCAATATGAGTGTAAAAGGATATGGTCTTCAAAAAGTCCTTCTGTCATTATCAAAAAGTTCTGAATTTTTAAAACCCTTCTAGTTGTTATTATTTGTAGATACTCTGTCTTAAAGAAGTTGATTTTTGCCTGAGTGTGATTGTGATCATACCATATATATGACAGCACAAATTTTCCCCTCAATATTTTTGAGATTTATCCATCGTGAATCATTTTGATCTAGTTCATTTTATTTATTTATTTGTTTGTTTGTTTATTTATTTATTTTATTATGTCCGATTAGCCAACATATAGTACATCATTAATTTTTGATGTGGTGTTCAACGATTCATTAGTTGTGTATAACACCCAGTGCTCATCGCATCATGTGCTCTCCCTAATACCCATCACCCAGTTTCCCCATCTCCCCACTCCCCTCCCTTCTGTGACCCTCAGTTTGTTTCCCAGAGTCCATAGTCTCTTCATGGTTTGTCTCCCTCTCTGATTTCTTCCCATTCAGTTTTCCCTCCCTTCCCCTGTGGTCCTCTGTGCTATCTCCTTATGTTCCACATATGAGTGAAACCATATGATAATTGTCTTTCTCTGCTTGACTTATTTCACTTATTATCACTTAGCATAATCCCCTCCAGTTGCATCCATGTCGATGCAAATGGTAGGTATTCATCCTTTCTGATGGCTGAGTAATATTCCATTGTATATGGACCACATCTTCTTGATCCATTCATCTGTTGAAGGGCATCTCGGCTCCTTCCACAGTTTGGCTATTGTGGACATTGCTGCTATGAACATTGGGGTGCATGTGCCCCTTCTTTTCACCCAAACAAGGGGTCGGTTTTTCTGTCCCTTTGCCAATGCCACATTGTTTTACTTTTTTTAGTTTTATAGTAAATATTGCTATTCAGAAAAATATCTTTCTATGTATTTTTTCTCCTTTCTTATATTTATTCTTTCAAAATTTTCTTAGCTATTCTTGGCCCTTCCCTATTTACTTGATGTTTAGGCTCAACTTGTTAAAGCCCAAGGTAAAGTCCCCTGAAAATTTGTTTGGATTTCCATTGAATTTGTAGATTAATTTGGGGGAAGAACTGATATTTGTGTGATACTGACTCTTCCCAACCATGAGCATAGTCTTTTTCCCCATTTAGTTAGGTCTTCTTTTATGTTACTATGTAATACTTTGTAATGTTTTCATAAATGTCTTTCATATATCTCATGTTAGTTGTATTCTAAGGTTGCTTTTGTAAATGGAATAATTTTTAAAAATTACATTTTAATTGGTCATTGCTAGTGCACTAGATACCACTGAATTTTTAATATTGCTCTTGTAACACACCACTTTACTAAACTCTTTGTAGATTCTCTTGGATATTCTGTATAGACAATCCAAATCTCTGGAAATGATTTTTTCCCTTGCATTTCATTTATCTTTCTCATTTCTATCTCTGGCCAAGACCTCTAGAACTAAGTTGAATGGAACTAGTAATGGTAACATCCTTGTCATGTTCCTGACTTGAAACAAAATGCTCTGTTTCACTATCAGGTATGATATTTGTAGTATGTTTTTGATAAATACCTTTTATCAGTTGAAAAGTTCCCTTCTCACCTTAATTTCTGAAGTGTGCTTTTTGATTACTTAAAAATTGTTAATTAATAAATATTGAATTTTATTAAATTTAGGGGAGCATATATTGAGATTATATATTTTTAAAAATTTATTAATATAGCAAATTACATTAATAGGATTTCATGACTTACACCATCCTTATATTCCTGGAATAGCCCCTGGTCATGTTAATTTTTTATACACATTGCTGAATTCAGTTTGCTAATTTTTTATTTGGGATATTTGCATCCATATTCATACCTAAGCTTACACACAAATCTTCCTTCTTATACTTTCTTGCCTATTTCTGATTTGGGAAATGATTCTTCTTTTTTTATTATACAAAACATTTTGTATTAGAAAAGAGTAACTTATTTCTTTTTTTCTTTTTAAGATTCTATTTATTTATTTGACAGAGAGAGGCACAGTGAGAGGGAACAGGGGGAGCTGGAGAGGGAGAAGCAGGCTTCCCGCCGGGCTCGGATGCGGGGCTCGGATGCAGGGCTCAGATGCGGGGCTTGATCCCAGGATCATGACCTGAGCTGAAGCCAAATGCTTAATGACTGAGCTACCCAGGCGCCCCAAGAGTTACTTGCTTCTTAAAGTGTTGGTAAAACTTGTTTGTAAAATTTTCTGGACATGAGACTTTCTTGGTGTATAAATTTTTGACTTCTGATTTAATTTCTTCAACAGATATGATTTGGATTGATAGTAATTTAGTATGCATGGTAAGTCTTTATCAATTATTTTTAACAATTGTCTGTTTGGACTTATAAGTTGTCCTTTGGTTTTACTGCTGCTTGTCCTATATCAAATTCTCGAATATTTTATTTTATTTTATTTTTAAAGATTTTATTTATTTGAGAGAGAATGAGAGACAGAGATCATGAGAGGGAAGAGGGTCAGAGGGAGAAGCAGACCCCCCGCTGAGCAGGGAGCCTGATGTGGGACTCGATCCCGGGACTCCAGGATCATGACCTGAGCTGAAGGCAGTCGCTTAGCCAACTGGGCCACCCAGGTGCCCCAAATTGTCGAATATTTTAAAATACTACTTCTGGGTGTAGATCTATTCCACTTTTTTTCCCCCTCTTGAGTCAATTTAGATGACTTACATTTAACCCAAAACTCTCTATTTGATCTAAATTTTTAAAATGTATTATTATAAAGTTTTTAAAAATATAGTTAAATCCTTATAGTAGTTCTTTCATTTCTTTTGTTTTTTAGATTTTTTTAAATTTTATTTATTTGAGAGAGAGAATGAGATAGAGAGAGCATGAGAGGGGGGAGGGTCCGAGGGAGAAGCAGACTCCCTGCTAAGCAGGGAGCCCGATGTGGGACTCGATCCTGGGACTCCAGGATCATGACCTGAGCCGAAGGCAGTCGCTTAACCAACTGAGCCACTCAGGCGCCCCAGTTCTTTCATTTCTAATATGGTTTCTTTGTGCCTTCTTTTTTTCTTGATCAGTTTGGCCAGAGGTTTGCTTAGACTTTATTAGTCTTTACATAGTCCTAATTTAAAGGGGTTTACTCTGTTTTTTTTTTTCTAACTTTTGACTGAACACTTAGGTCATTTATTTTCAATATTTTTTTAAAATGTAGACATTTAAGACTGTACATTTTCCTTAAGTATCACTAGCTATATCTCCCAGGTTTTAAAAGGCAATAACATCATTCAGGTCTAAACACATCTTAAATTTAATCATGAATCTTTTCTTTTCAGGCTACTTTTTTTTAATTTAAATTCAATTATCCAATGTTTAGTACATCATTAGTTTTTGATTTAATGTTCAACAATTCATTAGTTGCATATAACACCCAGTGGGTATAACACCCAGGCTCATCACAACATGTGCCATCCTTAATGTTTTCAGGCTATTTTTAAATTTTGGTTCTAATTTTATTGCTTTGTAGTCAATGTGGTCTATATGCTATTGAACATTTGTACTTTTTAAGACTTCCTTTATGGCCCACATAAGTATTTGGTTTTGTAAATTCTTTATGTGTGTTCAGAACTTTAGTTGTTGGGGCAATTTCTCATGTACTCTTATATTAAGCCTTTTAATATTATTGTTCACATTTTCTAACTTTTTTCTATCATTTATTTTTGTCTTCTCTTTCACCTATTCTGATATTTTATCAAATTTTCCTTTTAAAAAAATATGTTCTTAAGGCTATGTTGTTCATTGTGTACAGAGTCAAGATTGTTATCTCTTCTGATAAATTATTTCTTTCTATCATTAAGTACCAATCCACTTTATCATTAAAACTAAAGTTTGACTTAAAGTCTCTTTTGTCTGCTGTCGCTATAACTACATCTCCTTTGTTTTGCTTAGTATTTGCTTGGTATATCTGTCTGTCTTTTTCTTCCTCTTACTTTTGACCTTTCTGTGTCCTTGTGATTTGAGTGTGTTTCTTACAAAAAACACAGAACTGGATTTTAAACGTTTTCCTCAGTGAAGCTCTGGTCTTTAATAAGCTAGTTTGGGGTGCCTGGGTGGCTTAGTCCATTAAGCACCCAACTCTTGATTTCGGCCTGGGTCATGATCTCAGGATCCTGGGATCTAGCCCCACGTCCGACTCTGTGCTCAGTGGAGAGTCTGCTTGAGGATTCTCTCTCTCTCTCTGCCCCTCCCCTTGCTCATGTGCTTTCTCTCTCTCAAATAAATAAATAAATCTTTAAAAAAATAAGCTAGTTTATACCATTGTATGTGTTCTAAATACTGACATATTTGGTTTTATTTCTGCTGTCTTATTTTGTTTTGTATTTACCTTGCTTTGCTTTTGTACCCTCCTATTACTATCACTTTTCTCTAATATTGGATGCTTTCTTGGTCCTTCAACATTTTAATTGTTTTATTGATTACCTTAAGTTTTTAGCACACATAATTGACCTAATAAACTCTGAAGTTGTAATAATCTGTTTAATTGAACCATGCCTCCCAGTATTCATGCTCTTATGCAGTGCCCATCCCTTGAGACTGGGCTTATCTTTAACCAACTGAATATAGCAGAAGTGATGCTATGTTAGGTCACAATCTAAGATTTTAAAAGGCCTGGTAGCTTCTACTTTTATACTCTCAGGAGCCCTGAGCTTACATGTAAGAAGTGTGGCTGTCCTGCTGGAAAGCCACATGCAAAGACCATTTGGAAAAGCCCATGGAGGGGGAGAAGCCTTGAGATTATGCAGAAGAGAACTGAGGAAATGGACTGACAGTGGGGATCAAGGTCCCAGCATGTGACCCCAGTTGAGTGGTCCAGCCAGCACCAGGTGGTTGAGCCATACCAGTACAGGTACTGGACAAGTGAATGAAAAAAAAATCTACCCACAGAACTGTGAACAAATAAAATGATTGTTGTTTTAAGCCTCTGATACTTGAGGTATATTGCTACACAACAACAGATAACTGAAATGTTAATGAAATCTTAATCTTCATACTGAATTACATACCATTCTTATGCTTTAATTCCAGTTTTCTCCCTGCTTGCCAATCTTTCATGCTGTGATCTTTTTGTGATTCTATATCCCTTTCAAACATCTCAAAATTAGTCATTTTTTATCATGTTTATAGTTAATCATTTATGGATATACCAACATGCCACCTGTCTCTTTGATTCTTGCATCCCCATAGTCCAATTTTTTTCTGATGTAATTACATCCCTTAGTTGATCACTCAGTAACAACCTGTGAGTAGTAAGCTCAATTTTTATTAGTTTCAAAGCCTCTTCACTTTGTTCTTATCTATAAATGATAGTTTAGGTTGATATAAAATTGCATATTGGCATTTATTTTTCTCTTAGTACTTTGAAGATAATACATTATTGTCATCTGGTTTCTATTGTTGCTATTGAGTCACATGCTATGCATTTAAATTTCATTTCTTCTTTAGAATATGTATTTCTTTTCAGGTTGTTTTAATTTTTTTCTTATTACTCTTCTTATTATGCCAATCTACTATAATGTAGGACATTACCTTTTTTTCCACCTCAGAACTCATACTTTCACAACTTGAGGGTTCTTTCATCAACTGAGTCCTTTTTAATTCCAAAGTGATATTCTTTTCACCTAATCAAGTTTTTAACACTCAGTACCCACATTTTATGGACGGTATGCTACTGTAGAGATTTTGCATTATTCACAGTTGATGTAAGTCAAGACTAATCCTTGCCACAACCTGAAATGATCTTAGAAATAGGAAAAAAAACAACATGAATTCTTTTAAAAAGTAAATTCCGTTAAGGAGAACTGTTTGTTTGTCAGATGTGAAACTGTTACATGTTTCACAAAATATGAATGGTCTCTTTAGTCTAAGATTCCATGAAGAAGTCTTTTTTCAGGTTGAAAAATAGTTTCTAGGTTTTGATCATCCCATTCATTTTTAGATTTCTTGGAAATTAAAAAAAGTGGAGACTATTTTAGTAATTGTTAATGTTTATTTCTCATAAAATACTAAAAAATATTTAGTCCTCAAAGTCCTATGCTTGCTGAATTCATGAACTAGTATGTGAACAGATTAACAACTAGCCTAGATTTTCTGATTCAAAATGCTTTACTACTCCTTTTTAGGTATTGACAGAACTATTAAAGTGAAAATCATCAAGAATATAGAAGATATGAGAAACTCAATCAAATAACAGGATCTAATTGACATATATAAACATTCCACAAAACAATAGCAGAATTCACATTTTTCTTTTCCAGGCAACATGGAACATTCCCAAGACAGACCATATCATAGACAGTAATAACAATAACAACAACAACAATAATAATACCTCAACAAATTTAAAAGAATTGAAATCATACAGATTCTTTTCTCTGCCCATAATGGAATCAAACTAAAAATCAATAATTGAAAAACAACAGGAAAATGCCTAAACACATGAGAATTAAATGATATACTTCTAAATAATTTATGGGTCAGAGAGGAATTCTCAAAGGAAAGAAATACGTAGAGCTGAGTGAAATGAAAATACAACATATCAATATATGTGGGATGCAGCCAAAGGAGTCCTGAGAAGGAAATTTCTAACACTAAAGGCTTACAATACAAATCAGGAAAGTTCTCAAATCAATATTTTAAGTTTTTACCCTAAGGAACTAGGAAAGGAAGATGAAGATAACCCCAAAGCCAGCAGAAGGAAGACAATAATTAAAATATAAGCAAAAGTCAATGGAATAGAAAAATAATAAAGAAAATCAATGAAACCAAAAGCTGAATCTTTGAAAAAAATCAATAAAATTTATAAAATTCTAGCAAGACTGACCAAAATAAAAAAAAGACACAAATTACCAAAATCAGAAATAAAATAACAGATATCATTACATATCTTTTAACTATTAGAAAGTTAATAAAGGACTACTAAAAACAACTTTAAGTTTATAAATTTCACAACTTAAATAAATGGAACAATTTCTTGAACATCACAAACTACCAAATCTCAACCAAGATAAAATAGATAATTTGAATTGCTATAAACATTACAGAATTGAATTCATAATTTAAAAGCTCGTGAAAAGTAATTCTCCAGGCCCAGATGTTTTCACAGCAGAATTCTAACAAAATATCTAAAGAAGAATTAATAAAAGAAACAGAAGAAGTAGAAATACTTTCCAACTCCTTTTATGAGACTAGTATTAACCTGACATTAAAAACTGACCAAGACAATAATTTAAAAAAAGAAAGAAAGAAAAAAGAAATTTATAGGCCAATATTGTTCATAAACTTAGACATTAAAATCCTTAACAAAATCTAAGCAAACTGAAATCCAACAGTGTATAAAGAAATTATACACCATGACCAATGGGGACTTATTCCAGGAAAGGAAGTTTGGTTCAACGTTCTAAATCAATCAATGGTATGTCAATAGGTTAAGGAAAAAAATTGTGTGATCATATCAATTCATACAGAAAAATCACTTGACAAAATCCAACACCAATTAATTCTAAAACAAAACAAAATAAAATAAAAACAGCATGAAAAATCTGGCTCTCAGCAAGTTAGGAATAAAGGGGAATAACCCCAATTTGGTAAAGAGCATCTGTAAAAAACTACAGCTCACATCATAGAATTCTCAAAACTCAACATTGAAATACAACAAGAGAAACAAAAATGGACAAAAGTTGTGAAGAAACATTTTACTGAAGCGGTCATATAATTGGCAAGCAAGTATATGAGAAGATGTTCATCATCACTTGCCATTTGGGAAATTCAAATTAAGACCATGATGAGATATCACTGTGCACCAATCAGAATGACTAGAATAAAAATAATGACAAAACCAGGTGCTGGCAAGGATGAAAAGAATACGGACCACTCCTACATTGTTGGTGGGAATATAAAATAGTATAGCTACTCTGAAAACAGTGGCATTTTCTTATAAGACTAACTAGCACAATTACCATATGATCTAGCAACTGTACTCTTGGGCAAAGAAATGAAAACCTGTAAGTCGTTCATAGCAGTGTTCTGTAATAGTTAAAAGCTGGAAACAGCCTCGATGTCCTTTAGCAGGTAAATGATTAAATAAACTGTGGTTAATATAGACCATGGAATACCACTTAACAATGAAAAAGGATGGACTATTGACATACATAATAACTTGGATGAATATCCCAGGAATTATGCTAAGTGAAAGGAGCCAGTTTTAAAAGGTTACATACTGTATGACTCCTCTATGAAATATTTTGAAATGACAAAATTTTAGAAATGGAAATCAGACTAGTGGTTGCCACGAATTAAGAATGGAGGGAGGAAATGTTGTTATAAAAAGGCAATAGGAGAGATCCTGTGGTAGTGGAATGTTATATATGCTGACTGTGCTGATGGGTATATGAACCTGCATATGTGATAAAATTGCATAGATCTAAATAGATACTTACAGATATGTACATACTCTGGGGAAATATGAATAAGATGGGTGCAAAGTGTTACCCTTGAAGTAGAAGGTATAAAAAATTCAATTAAAAAATGCTTTACTAAATAATCTAAATTTCCTTAGTTTTTCTACTAAAGTTCCATTCTTTATCCTTTACCTGATTTATTGGACATAATTACAAGATAAACTTTATTTTGTAGTTTAGTTCTCTAAGAGGAGAGAAAATAGTAGGATGGATAAACATTCCCAACTAGCAAACAGTTAACAGATCATTCTTGGTTCTAGTGTTTTTGCAACTGAGTCAGTCATATTAAGGATCATCTTCTTTAATTAAAGGAGCAGAGCTGTAAAGAAGACACTTGGCTTGGATGTGGGCAGGCAATACTTTATTTGATAATGAAGTGGTTAAGACCTTCTGTTTTTAGAGTTCATATTATGCACGGCATCACAGAATTGAAAAGACATATCTCTTCAGATCTATCTGTTCTATCTTCCTACCACTGCAGAATTGTTCTCTCTGCTACACTCATAATAAATGATGATTACTATTATTAATACTAATAGCCCCAACAACATGATAGAGTATAATGGCTCTAGTGATTATACTGAGAAGTTTGATAGGAGTTATTTTCCTGAGCTCATCCTAAAATTTCTTCTTGCTCAATGTTATCGTGTTATTTCTATTTATTTATGCCTTAAAATACCCTACCCACTACTTCTCCTATAATTAGAAGATCACTGGAATGAGGCTCTTTCATTTTGGTTTTCTCTTCACTGCCTGCAGCATTGTGGGCACTCTGTAAATACTATTCCACTTTTGATGTTGACATCTTCAAATGGAGACAGGTGGCTTCACAAGTTAGGACAGTTGCATCAACCAGGATTAATTTGATAATTTGCTTCAAGCTCATTACAGTTTTGGCTCTTCTCTAAGCACCTTGATTTTTGAAAGATTACTGCTGATAACCCAGGCTACTTCATTCCTTTAAGACTTCCAACCTAAAATGCTTAGGAATTTTTATGATTCCATTGTTTACAGTGATATTTAGTTTTTAAAAATACATAAAGTCAAGACAAGGCGGGCATTTGTCAATTAAATGTTGGTAATTATTGGTATTCTAGTTTCTGGTTTATTTTTATTCTGTAACAGAGATCCGTAGCAGATTAGCATCTGAATTGGTGAATTTCCAAGCTCTTAAGCAGAAGACTGAAGTGCATAAAAAAATTAAGCAGTGATTGCAACATTTGTTGCTGCAATGTTTTCGAAAAAGGAAGTAAGTGACTGAGAGACCCAAAACAACCTAAGAAACTTACAGAAAACACATCTAGATACAATAACAGGACCTGAAAAGACCATATTTTCTACAGTGCTTGTCAGAATAGTGAGCTTAAGGAAAGTGTTTAGTGAGTGTTCATTGAAATGGATTTACCAAAAAAATCTATACACATAAATTTGTACACACAAATCTGTTGTTGAAAGCAAATCTATAATGCTGCTGCTGATAAATCAGACAACAAATCTAGTGCAAATAGATTTTATGTTGACCAACACACCGAGGAACAAGGTCGTGAAAAGAGGAGGACTTGGTGGTGCTGCCATTTCTACGGTCTTAGGGCTCTGCCCCTTTCACAGAACTTCCAACAGCGCCATGTTGGGACAGAGCATCTGAAGGTTCACAACCTCTGTGGTCCGTAGGAGCCACTATGAGGAGGGCCCAGGGAAGAATTTGCCATTTTCAGTGGAAAACGAGTGGCGATTACTACTATGGTGACTTTGTACTTTGGATCTGGATTTGCTGCACCTTTTTTCATAGTAAGACATCAACTGCTTAAGAAATAAGGATGTTTTCAATGGATCGTGGATCACCACATCAAACACTAATAATGTATTGTATGGTGACTAACATAACATAATAAAATTAAATTAAATTAAAAAAAAAATAAGGATGGGCACCTGGGTGGCTCAGTCATTAAGCATCTGCCTTCAGCTCAAGTCATGATCTCAGGGTCCTGGGATCGAGTCCTGCATTGGGCTCCCTGCTCAGCAGGGAGCCTGCTTCTCCCTCTGCTGCTTCTCCTGCTTGTATGCTTTCTCTTTTTCTGTCTCTGACAAATAAATAAAATCTTAAAAAAAAGGATGTTTTAATCAATCCATCAAACAGATGTGAAAAGGAACATTTTAAGAGGTGCAGTCTCTTTGAAAAAATGGATCAAACTCTTGAATTCAACGTACTCAATATGTTTATAAATAAACTTATGGCATGAATCCTTAATGCCTCTTCTCTGAAACATGGAATGTAATAATTGTGCTTATTTTTTTATTTGGGAAATATTCCAGGATTAGTTTGTTTGGTCTAATTAGTGTGTGATTTAGCCTGTTTCTTGTTTTTAGATTTTGAGGTTTTATTTAATTTTTGATTACTAGGTCAGGACCTTGTTGGTAATTTATGTTATTAAAAATGCAAACTTGAAAAAAAAAAGAATTTATGTTGACCAGTGTCTTCCTCCCTGAATGTTACCTTATAGAAAAAGTGATGTACCCTGACTTGAGATATTTAGTACCTTATCTGTAGGAAGTTCCACTGACCTCAGAGGAAGAGAAAGAGAAAATGCACACAAGAGAGATCCAATAAGAGGCATTGAGAAAGAGATCTGAGCCACAGAAATAGTTCTCCACAGGACGTGTGGCTTCACATTTGGACAGCCTGGAGGTTCTGGGTGTGAGTTTCTGTTCCACCATGTAGTCATCCTCTTGGGCCCAAGCTGCAGACTCAAACTCGATACAATTTCTCCAACTAAATAATTTGTACCAAACTTAAAGCATGACAAGCAAATTAAGGTTTTACTATATGTTCAAACTTGAACAAAGTATGGGAAAACAACTTTTTAAATGGTTTGTTACCTGCAGTAATGTGAAAAGGAACCTAATGATAATTAGGTTAATGGAAGATGCAAATGAAGGCTCTTGACCACTATTTCTGTCCTCTAATGTAACTTAGATATTAGGAAATGCCATTTTCCATCTCTCTCTAGAAGGACAGGCCTGTTAACCACAATGGTCTCTTTGCCTTAAATTCTTCCCATTAGATACCCTACTCAGTGGTATCTCAACTCAGGATTGCTGAAACCATCTCATACATAGCTCAATAGAAAAAACCAAACAATCCAATTGAAAAATGGGCAGAGGAGCTGAACAGACATTTTTTCCAAAGACATCCACATGGCCAATAGGTATATTAAAATGTGCTCATCATCACTAATCATGGAAATGTAAGTCAAAACTACAATGAAAAATCACTTCACCTGTTAGAATGGCTAATATCAAAAGATGAGAAATAAAGTATTGGCAAGGATATGGAGAAAAGGGAACACTTGTGCCCTATTGGTGAGAATGTATATTGATGCACCTACTACAGAAAAAGTATGGAGGTTCCTCAAAAATTTAGAACTAACATATGATCTAGCATTTCCACTTCAGGACATTTAATCAAAGGAAATGAAATTACTACCTTGAAAAGAGCCCTGCACCCCCATGTTCACTGCAACATTATTTACAATAGCTGAGACATAAAAACAACCTTAATCCACTGACAGATGAATGGATAAAGAAAATATGGTGTATAAACACACACACACACACACAAACACATGCACGCAAGTGGACTATTATTCAGCCATAAAAGGAGGAAATTCTGCCATTTACAACAACACAGATAGATCTTGAGGGCATTATACTAAGTGAAATAAGTCAGACAGAGAAAGACAAATACTGTATGGTCTCACAAATATGTGGAATCTGATAAAATTGAATTCAAAGAGGGGTACCGGGTGGCTCAGTCGGTTAAGCGTCTGCCTTTGGCTTGGGTCATGATCCCAGGGTCCTGGGATTGAGCCCCACATCAGGATCCCTGCTCAGCGGGGAGCCTACTTCTTCCTCTCCCTCTGCCTTCCACCTGCTTAGGCTCTCTCTCGCTCGCTCTCTCTCTCTCTCAAATAAATAAAATCTTAAAAAAAAAAAAAAACTGAATTCAAAGATACAAAGAACAGATTGGTGGTTACCAGAAGCTAAGAATAGGGGGATGGGCGAAATGGGTAAAGATGGTAAAATGGTATAAACTTTCGGTTATAAGACAAATCCTGGGAATGTAATGTACAGCTTGGTGACTATAGTTAACAAAACTGTATATTTGAGAGTTGCTGCGAGAGTAGATCTTAAAAGTTCTCCTCACAATAAAAAATATTTGTAACTATGTGAGGTGGTTGATGTTAACTAAACTTATGGAGGTTATAATTTTGCAATATGTACGTACATCAAATCATGTTGTACACCTTGGACTAATACAGTATTATATATAAATTATATCTCAATGAAACTAGAAAGAAAAAGATTGCTGAAACCAAGAGCAACTGGCAGAAAACATTTTATTACCTGCAATACTTGATTGCATTCTCCGTTGGCCAAACTGCTATCTATTCTTCAATGAAATCAGAAAACGTTAAACTTGATTCCCGTCTTCTGAGTCCCTCACTGAACTGACATGTACCTAATAATTAAATGTTCCCAGAAATCATGGTTTAAGTCCTAGAGTCATATACTCTTTGCTTATATCTCTGTATTGCAAACTTCTTTCTGGGAGATGCATATGATATCTAGCACTACAACTATAATAAGGATGCAACTTAATTAACAAATATATTTTTTATTGTCCAAATGTCCAAAAAGAATTTAAATCAGTGAATAATGGAATAACCCTGGGCCATGTCCCTATTGTCCTGCTAACTGCTGGCTTTAGAAGTCACCTGAATTCCCTGGCTCTCAGCTTCCTCATCTGTAAAACAAAAGGATTCAGTTGGATAATCCCTGAGGTCCCTCCCTGCTCCAACACTTCCCAGTCCTGTGGAGTATGGAGAGAGCAATCTTTTCTTTTCATTAATCTATAAAGTTTCCAATTATTGATCTCATTTTCTGGTTGCTTTGTATACAAACCTGAATTGCTTGAATTGTTTAAAGGTAATTATCACATTTAAATGTAAATATTTGAACTACAAGAAACGGTGGCCAAAGGAAACTTAACATAAGGCTATGTGAGCCTTCATTTAGTTAGAAAAACTTCCTGTCTCTGTTTCATCCACTATCAACACATCCAAGCTTGCTCGGGCTTCCATACACTTTTAATAATCTGTTTGAGTCACCAGAAAAACAAAAGCAATAGATCCTGTTAGTGTTTAGGCTGTTTGCGGGTCAAAGAAGCGCCCAGGGGAAGACATGATACACAGTTGCCAACCGGCGCCTTGAAAAGAGATGGAAAATGAAGTTGTGACCAGAAAGGGAGAAGGGTGCTTAATATCCTCATTTTTTTTAAATGTAGAAATAAAGAATGATAAATAAAAGCTATCTCTTCTCTGGGAGTAATTGGCTATAACAGCTCGTGAAAAAAATATTTTTATTATTACAGCAAAGAAAGAGTGATGATAATAAGAGGCCATGGCAAAGAAAGGATGTTTACACCAGTTTAAAAAGATCATCTTTCCTTGTCTGTGATTGACTTCCTCTTTGGGCTGCTGACCTATTATGACAGTGATAAGAGGCACTTTGCGGGATTTTACAAATACTGACTCTGCATAAGTTTGTAGTTATCAGAAAACTTGGTCTCCTGCTCTGTATTTAAGCAAGAAAAAGAAAGAAAGAAAGAAAAGAAGGAAAGAAAGAAAGAAAAAGAAAGAAAGAAAGAAAGAAAGAAAGAAACAAAGAAACAAAGAAAGAAACAAAGAAACAAAGAAAGAAAAAGAAAGAAAGAAAGAAGAAAGAAAGAGAGAAGGAAAGAAAAGGAAAAAAGAAAGAAAAGAAAACAAATTGTGCAATGCAGAGTTTATCTTAGAATTGAGTATTCTGGGAAAGAAAGAGGGAAATTGTGTGTGTGTGTGTGTGTGTGTGTGTGTGTGTGTCAGTGTGAGGGTGTGCACATACCCCACAAGAGGCATCAGACTTTAATTTCTGTAGACATCAGGTGATAGTCCATCTTACTGCTATATTTTGCAGGGATTCTTACAACTGGGAACGTGAAGGGTAAGTTCTTTAACGTGGCCTATTTGACTTTATCACATGAAATCAAAATGTCTTTCTTCTCAGAGATACTACAAGTGAGTTCCCGAGATCTCTGAGTAGGTGCTAATACAGTGATAACCTCCTCAGTGATATTCTGGCTTTTTGTGCCTCAGGTTCTGTGACACGTAGGTCCTTCAGGTGTTGCGAGGCTTTAAGTCTTTTGGGGCAGTAGTGTAGGGCGTGATGGAGAGAGAAACTTTGTGTGTTAAACAAAACACGTTAAACAAATTACAATATGTATCGGAACTTTATTATGCTCTTTTCATCAAAGTGATTACCTATATGCATGTATAGACTTCAAACATCAACACATAGAGTTTTCATTTCTTCCTATATTCTCTAATATACATACATAAGTATAATGTGTGTTCTTTCTTTTTAGAAAATCCAGTACAATAAAATCTGAAGTTGGAAAACAGATAACCCTCAAAGGGATTTTTCATATTATCAAAGGATTCCTTACTTTCCAGAGTAGTTTCCCCACCCTAAAAATTCCCCTGTGCTTTACCTATTCCTCCTCTTCTCCAACCCCAAGTGCCTGACAACCATTGTTCTGTTTACCTTCTCCACAGTTTCACCTGTTCCAGAATGTCATATAAATGGAATCGTACAGTATGTCACCTTTTCAGACTGGTTTCTTTCACTTAGCAATATGCATTGAGGACTCACCCATGGCTTCACATGATCTCTTTTCCACATGCCTATAAGTCTTTGAGTGTTTTCTGCTTTCTAGGATAGCACAGGTTCATTTTGTATTTTCCCTCCCCTAGCTCTGAAACTATTCCTTTTCTCAAGGAGCCATGGAGTGATTTAGAAACCAATATCTGGGCAAAGGTATGTCAGTTGCTATGGGGTTTCATTGCTTCTAGGACCCTTCACTAGAGAGAGTTAGAATATATATTTAAATCATGGCCGAATCACACTGAATCCTCTGCTCCTAATCCAAAACCACACAACCACAAACCCGATGCCCCCTAGTCAGGTGTGTTTCTTGTTTGGTATTCAAGTTTGAAAGCCTTTATTTCTCATGTTGCTCGGAGAATGACTCAGTAAGGGGAAGGCTGCTGATCTGAAGGTTGATTACCATTTACGGAGACCACTTCCGCCCCCCCATCCCCAGCAGAATATGGCAGTTTCCATTTCTTTTGCCTGGCTCTGAAGGAGCAATCTGTTATTTCTTTTAGTACCAATTAAAAAAAACCAAAAGACCCCAAAACACCAATTTCCCCAAATCCTAAGTACTCCATGTGTCTCTGAGGTTCTGAGGACAACATAAATTGCACAGCTTTCTCCAGGGAGAGCAGAAAAGAGAAGAGAACAGAAAAGACAGGGCTGTCTGGTGATCTCTTTAAAGCCTCTCCCTTTGTTTCTTGATATTTGCACTCCGAGACTCAGAGCTTATTTCTGTTACCAGAAAAATAAGATACAGTATCTGAACTACCCTTGTATTCCCTTATGGGTCAAGGGTGTGCTGTGAAGAATGTTGCTGAACTTTGTATCTTCATTGGCTCCAAAAGGCTGCTCTATTTCATCAAAAGACAATTGTTTTTCATAACAAAGCTGGCTCAATTTTCAAGTGGCGTCCCATAGTTAAGGTGACTGTAACAAGAGCAGAAGTGCAGGTTTCCTGCTTCCTTCTTTCTATGAAGTCAAGCGGGGAGTGAAAATGAACTGCCAGCCTCCAGCGGAAGATCTTTGTCTTCCTCCTGCTGTGCTTTGTTGGAGTTTCCAAATTCCACATGCAGCTCACACAAGGAGGCCAAGGCAAATTTTCCAGTAGCTTCAGCCAGGATTAACTGTACCGTCTTGTTCTTTTGTTAAGTCCCTTCCTGAAACAAAAACGAAGCAGACCCTGAACCTTCTTCATAATCTTCGTGAGGCCGAACACCGGGGCAGGGAGTGCTGGGCTTGAGAAAAATCTCCCCTCCTGGCTGGTTTTGCCACTTTGGGCCGTGGGCGGGTGCGGAGGGGGGGTGGCCCTGGGCAAGGCGCTGGCCTTCTCTGAGCCGGTTTCCTTCTCTGCAAGAGGAGAATAAAAGTCACCCACCTTGCTTACCTCATAAGGGCGTTTGAGGCGCAAATTAGATGCGATAATGTCAAAGAGCTTTGTGAACTCCGAAGAACTATAAATACAAGGTGTTATTAGATGCCGTCGAAAGTAAATGATGAGACAGCTTGATTTAAGTAATTTCAAATGCCTCAGGGTCAAGCAGCACTGTGTGAGAGCGTTAGATATTTTTATTGCTCTACAGTAAGGGGAGAGAGGGTAGGGCTGGTGTGGGGAAGGTGGTGCTTTTCTTTTCCTCCGTGTAAGAGCAGGGCAGAGTGGAAGCACTCTCTGGAGAAGGCAAGTAATATCACAGGGGTTTTGAGAACCATGATGGTGAAGCAGGATTTAACTTACAGGAGCCAGACAGGAGGTGGGAGGGGCTGAATGTGGTCTAGAAATAGTACAAGTGGACTAAGAGATGTGGCCCACAAGTGGAAGGAAATAGAGGAAGTCGAGCCTGATAAGGGCAGAGGAAAGGCTGAGGCTAGTGCACAGAAACCAGCCCAGGAGGGTGAGGCAGGATGTCTCCAGGCTTAGGACTAAGGAGGCCAAGGCATCAGCAACCCCAGAGGCCAAACATGGAGAACCAGATGGAGAGGGTTTGATAATCCTCCCAGACCAGTGGCTTTCAGACACTTGGGAGAGTTACTTATTTAGGAATGTCCACTGTGTGCCAGGTGCTGGAAAGTGGACCCTGGTTTTAAACAAAATCTTACACAGAACCCCGATATGTTAAAACAGAAAAACTGAAGCTGTTCTGTGGAAGCAAGGCTTGGATGACCCAGGGCCAGTCAGCTTCCCTCTGAGTGCTCTTGGCAGCTCCCAAGGCACTTCTGCAGGGAGATAGGGCTTGACTAAAAGATGGAGATAGGCCCGCTCATCCTTGTTATATCTCTGGCACCTAGCACTTAATAGATGTTCACGATTTCCTGAATGAGGGGCGCCCAGGTCACATGCAAGTTGGGGACCAAGGTCAACTGTATCCCACAAGAATGGCGTAGACCAATGCCTCACACATGTAAATGTGCCCACAAGTCACCAGGAATCTTGCTTATATACAGACTCTGATTCAGAGGGTCTGGGCTTGGATCCAAGATCCTGCATTTCTAACCAGCTCCCAGGTGCTGGGCTTGGAGTACCAGGGATATAGATGGCCCTGTGCCCTGCCTTGGGGAATCTGAGCAATCCAGAGCCACCAGAGAGCCTTGGGCATCTAATGAGATGAGGGGACACTAGGGAGGCAGAGAGGGAGCTTTAAAAGAGGGAGACAGGAGCAGATGCCTCACAATTCTGTGGCGAATGAAGTTTAGGGTCTCAGAGGGAAAGGTCTAACGCTATGGGTTCCCCTTGAGAAAAATGTTACCCAAATGTGATGGCTATTGTTGTCATTTGAAAAGTCATTAGAAACTCGCAGGCGTAGGTCTGGCATTATGATTGTCTCTGTTCTTTTATGGGACAGCGCAGGTCAAGGACGTTCTTTTGACAGAGACTAAAATATCTAGGATTGTGGGAGAAAAAGCAACAGTGTCTATTCCTTGCCATATATTTTATGTACTTTTTTTTTTTAGGGGAACAAAGAGGTAGTCTGCTTATTCTTCAAGAAACATCTCTAAAGTTTTGACGGAATCAAAGGGCTCATGCCACTAACGCCTTCCTCTATTCTCAGCCCTGACTGCCAACCCAGAAGCAGGTCCTGATGCAAATTCAGGACCAGGAAGGCAGTTCACTTGGTCACTGCAGTTGTGGTTCTCTGAGTCTTCATTTTGTGCTTCACGAAAAAAAAAATATATATATATGTGCACCCCCATATTTGTGTGGGAGCTGCTGGGAGATTCTCCCTAACCTACTTTTACTGTGACTGGAGAATTTCCAGCTGTCTGTGGCTACCAGAGCTGCCTGAAGGCTAGGAATGTTCCGGTTTCATTTTGAAACCAGGCACGCAAGCTAGAAATATCAGCTTTCATTTCAGATACGTGAACTCAGAGGAAGCAAATGTTTGGCTGACTGTTTCCTGGGGTATAGTGTGAAAAATACGCTTCTATATGTTTGCAATCGCTCAAAAAATGAGAGGATTTTTTTTTTTTACTCATTTGACTTAGCACTATTAACCTTCAGTGCTTCCAAATGTACAGTTTGAAAATGAAGTTTTAAAGTATTTTTAAGATAAGTTTTTCTGCATAATTCCTCAACTCTAGGGTTTGCCTCTAAACGTAATGGCAAATCTGGAAAATAATAAAATATGTCAGTTTGTTGTCTGGATCACCCAGCAAACACTGATAAGCCTATAAAGTACAAGGAAGATACTGTGCTAGGTTCTTTGCCTTCATTAGGGTCCAGATGCCCTAAGTGTGACAGGTCTGGACACCAAGCCCTTTAGTGAAGAAGGCTCTTGCCATCCAGGGAACTTGATGCTATGGGTGATTTTCAGTTATCAGTGTGGGGTGGTAAAAAAAAAAATGACTTGGGAATCCTTGTTAGTGTGTTGTCTTGGACAGGCCCCTATTCTTCTCCTTGGATTACTTCTCCACTATCAGTTTGTGTCCTTCTCTGTGAAATATGAATAATAATACCTCCTCCTTAAAGGAGATAATATGAGAGGCACAAGATAGGCCCCTAAAAATGTTTTTTTCCCCATGAGCCAGAAGTTTTTTTTTTTTTAAGATTTTATTTATTTGTGAGAGAGAGAATGAGACAGAGAGCATGAGAGGGAGGAGGGTCAGAGGGAGAAGCAGACTCCCTGCTGAGCAGGAAGCCCGATGTGGGACTCGATCCCGGGACTCCAGGATCATGACCTGAGCCAAAGGCAGTTGCTTAACCAACTGAGCCACCCAGGTGCCCCCCAAGAGCCAGAAGTAAACAGACTTTCAAGAATAATTTGTGCTGGCTATGGAATGTATTGTGATCTTTTTGCCTTAAATCATCTTTCTCGTTATATTTTGCTTGGTCTACCAGTTATATCAATCCTTACTTCTTTTGTATATATAACTGATGATGGAAGAGCAGATCCAAAGTACAATTTGTGGCTAGCCCTTGTAGTTATAATCCACAGAATGCATAAATACATGCAAATAAAGGAGAGGTGACTGTTTTTAGAAAAAATGGTAAGAAATCAATTCATTGATTATCCATCCTGGTGAGGTAAAACGAAGATTTTAATGAAGAAGAGAACTTCTCTGGTGCCTACTAGTAAGTGTTAGAACCCAGAAGAGTTGGACTGGTCTCCTTTCTTTCCTGCTTCCCTTCAACACCCAGTGTAGTGTCCCCTCCCCCACCACCTCCACACACACACACACACATCCCTCCCTTGTCAGCCGCCAGAGAAAGCACTTACTGGGAAATGCTCCTTCCCTTGCCCTTTGCTCACATCCTTTAAGTCACGTAGCTAAGGTCAGCTCTGGGGAAACAGGTGCCAGTCTTCCCCATCGCCCTCCCTGAGCCTGCTTCCTCCCCTCCCCTCTCTGGGCAGAGGTCATTACGTGGCATGTCTGGGCAGAATGACTGGAGCACAGTTTCCTGCCTGAGCACCAGTTAGAGGGAATGAAGCTGAAGCTGCAGGGTGCCTCCCTTGCACTGGCCCTTCTAAGGCCCTTGACAGGGGTTCTCATGGTCATATAGCTTTTTATAAAATTTGCAAGATGTAGTTTAACCACAATCAGTGAAGATCCTAT